>NC_133658.1:151130678-151430678 GCF_037893015.1 Macrotis lagotis
CACTAGAACTGGTTTTCTAGATCTGATATCTATTTGCATAGATATTATAACTATGAGAGCTGATGAAATCAGATAGGGAGCTTCTGGTTTCTTCCCTCCTCCCCACCTCCCAGAAGAATATTAGCTCTTTGAGAGCAAAAATACTCTTACTTTTGCCCTCGTATCTTCAAATGCCTGCTAAATAGTGGGGTGCTTAAAAATACTTGCTGATTGATAGGTTGAGCTACTGCTCTGGTTTCCCCAAAGTTACCCCAGTGAGTCCTTGATGCTGGTATCAACAATGAAGACTTCATCTTCTAGTCAGTTCATCTTGAGCATTAAACATTCAAGTGAAGGACCTGGTCACAGGAATCATTAGGAATAGAGCCATGGAGGTATTTGGAGGTAGGGAACTATCCCAAGATCTCCTTAACCTTTTCCCCCTCCCCAAATATAAGGAAGGAGTCCAATCTTTCCCTCTCCCCCCATGGTATGTGAATGTTGTATGCAATGCCAACCACACAGAAAGTATTCACAAAACAACACAAACTTTAATGGTTACTCAAACTCACAAGGAAGAGGGATAGTGCCACCCAGACCATGGTCCCGCCAGCAGACCCTGCAAGCTCTGGAGTATCCCTCACCTCCATCTAATCCTTAGCCTCTCTATAAGGCAAATAGAATCAGGAAGATTCCTTTTGCCTCATAGTACCCATTTGGCAAAGGGTGATGGTGAGAAGGACTTTCCCAGGGAATTCATCTAGGATGGGAGGACAGGGAAAAGAATTTGGGCAAAAGTGGAGTGCCGAGGGCAAGAAGGCAGTGGCATAGTTTAAGTCAGACTGATTCCCCAAGTTCACCCAGGTGCCTGGGAAGGACTGGTTTTTTGTTTGTTTGTTTTGGGATCCTTGTGGGCATTTGAGATTGTGTACAAGAGGAGGAGGAGGGAAAACAGGTATCAAAAGAGCTGAGCCCTCATTCAGTGCCAGCCATAGGTGAATAAACAGAGTGGTATCAGAGTTGGCAGTACTCTGCATATTGGTTGTAGAGTTCAAGGTAAGTACCTTGGGAGATCATACCCTATGATTAGAGGGATGCCCATGGGGTTGGTTACCATGATTTTAGCATCTTCCCCAATTGATGCCCACAGATGAGTTGCTGGGACAAACACCCAGTTGGCATGCTGATGTTTGCTTTGTCTTTGCTTCCCCTCCCACCCTGAATGACTGGGCTCCCCCTATTTAGAATCGTGTAAGGTTCCCACAGCCTCCTTCACCGCTTGAAATATGGCCCAGTCCATCTATGAGAGACAGAAAAGAGGAGGCTATATCAAATGCTGCTCCATAATCGGTTCTGGCTTCCTCCACCCAAGAATACCCCTTTAACCTTTACCCATTGTTGAAGGCTTCCATTGCATGGTGCAAATATACAATATGCCATTCTCCCCATAGTCAGCAGTTCCCCAGTACTAGAGAACACTAAGTAGTACCCTCATTGAGCCCCTCACCTGGCTATAAACCTGGCGAGCGTCAGGAGGCAGGTTGGGGGCCTGGTGGCAGAGCTGGATGGAGAGGCTAATGGTCTCAGGAGACATGAAATACTGAGTGACGCTGACTGAGTTCACCAGACCCTGTACCTGTCCAGGGAGGAAAGGGATATGAAGGAGAGAGGGAGGACACAAAAATGATATGCCCTTTGGTCTTCAAGTTCTGAATAAACATTCCTCTGATGTCCCTTCCCCTCCTCTGGACTTTGCTCTTAGGGGGCAAGGACCACAGTACAATTTTGAGTACAACAGGGGACACAATATGATCAGCTAATACCATCTTCAAGTAAAGTATATGGTCGAAAGGGCACTGAACTGTTCATGGAAGGTACTCTAAAGAGATAGACTGTTTCATACCTGAAGGACCTGAAGTCCACAGTAGTTAAGTCACCCAGATAGTCATTAGCAGATCCCAGATACCTTTTGACTCCAAATTCACTCTTTTTACTCAATGAATGATACATACCACTTTCACTAATAAGCCAGGCTGCCTCCCGTTTATACAATATTTATAGTTCTGACATTTAAACAGCATTTGAAGGGTTATAAAATATGGAATTAGATTCCCACCCCTCCTGTCCTAACTACTTGCCATACTCTTTTGTGGTTTTTTTCCTTAGGTTTTTGCAAGGCAAACGGGGGTTAAGTGGCTTGCCCAAGGCCACACAGCTAGGTAATTATTAAGTGTCTGAGACCAGATTTGAACCCAGGTACTCCTAACTCCAGGGCCTGTGCTTTATCCACTACGCCACCTAGCCACCACCTAGCCGCCCCTTACTTGCCATACTCTTGAGCAAGTCGCTTAAAGGTTCTTGGGCTCTGTTTCCTAAATTCTAAAATGGGAATACTATGATCAGTCTACCTAATTCCTAAGATGATCCTTAGGATAAAATGAGATAGTGGATGTGAAAGGACTTTGAAAAGTAGAGTGTAGGCCAAGGTCAAGATTTCATGATTATCCTGAGAAGGCCAATCTCCCCCCTTGCCTGTCCAGACCTGGTGAGGAGCCCCTGCAGGTACCAGCACAGCTTCACCAGGGGCCTGCAGAAGGGTCCAGCCGCTCACACCCCACTCCTCCCGCAGGCGTCGACGCAGTGCAGTGTCCAGGTAGCAGCTGCCAGGGGACCCTGGATCCAGGGTGCCTGCTCCAGCTGGGCATACCTAGCAAGGAAAGTCAGAGTTTCCTATAGTTCAAGCTGAGAGGGATCTCAGGGAATCAGGAGCTCCCATGGGTATGTTGCCTCCTCCCCTGCCTCCCATCTCCCCCCCACTTACAAAGGTCAGGGAAAGCTAGCAGGATGCTGTAAATGTGAATTTTACCTAAAGCTGAAATCTTTGGAGGACTCAGTTACCTAGGTAATAGAAAGGGGGTCTGAAATTGGGAAGAAAAGGGAGTCAGGGACAAATAATACAGCCCCAAGACTGAGGAAAACTTAAGCCTGAGACTGATGGGGAGGCAAAAACAGGTAAGAAGTAGGAAGATGAAGGGCTGAGGGTTGCCCAGGTTGACTGGTTCAGAAATATGAGAGGATGGGGCTGAGGAGAAAGGAAGGAGGGATTAAAGATTTAGAAACTGGCTAATAATAATAGCTAATATACGAGGCTTTAATCCCTTATTCTCTCATGGCAAATGGTTGTAATGCCTTCCTAATAACATTTATTAGGTGCTTTACATAAGTTAACTGACTCAATCTTCACGTCACTTCGGGATGTAGAGGTGCCACTATTATCCCCATTTTACAGATGGAGAAACTGAGGCAGACAGCAGTTAAGTGACTTGCTCAGTATCACATAGTAAATCTTACAGTCTCAGTACCATATCCACTTGCACTCTCACCTAGCTATTTAATCTCCACCTTAATCCTTTGCCTATACAAATTTTCTCCATCTCTTTCAAACCAGTTAGAATGCACAAGGATCCTTCTTTTTCCTCAGAGCTCTTAAGACACCTGTGATTAGAGAACATTTATTGCCTTGTATTTTTATTTCACCTCTCTACATGGATCCTGTCACTTCAACTAAGTGGGGTTGCCTTTGAAGTTAGTGGGGTTCCCATCATGCAGATCTGCAAGCCACGGCTACAAGACCACTTGCTGGGGATATTAGAGAGGGAACATTGATTCAGATGTGGGTTGGAGTGGACAGCTTTGGAAATCCCTTACACCTCTGGGACTCTATAATTCTCCATTCATTGGAGGACAAGGGCTAAGTCCTATACCATATTTTCCTCCCCATTGACTCTATCATAAGACTGGGGAATGCAAACTCCTGTAACATACTTGTTAAATTTAGTCAATAGAACCTGAATTTCATAAGGGCAGAGTCTAGTTCATTCTTGTTGTTGCATCTACAGGGCGTGACCCATATTTAGTGCTTAATCAATGCCTGTTAATTGATTGGTTGAGTTGAATTGTATTACTCTCTTTCATCCAATTAGAATCCTCCATTTAAAAAATTGTCCTGTGTTCAACTTGTAATAAATTCATACCTTTGTTGAGAGGCAACTGGTATTAATAGATAAGGACAAGGAACCAAGAAGACCTGGCTTTAAATCCCACCTTTAAATCATAAGCTGTGTGACCATGAGCAAGTCACATACTTTCCTCTGCCTCGGTTTCCTCTCCTGTAAAATTAGGATAATAATCCCTACCTTACCAGCTTGAAAGGGTTATAATGAGGTTTAAAGGAGAGGTTATATATAAAGTTCTTCCCAGACTTCCAAGAATGCTGGATTTGAAGTCAGAAAAGCTAAAGGTGAAATCCCGACTAACATTTTCCACCTCTATGACATTGAGCAGATACACCCTGTCTGGGACTGAATTTCTTCATTTGCAAAATGAGAGTTAGATGATCTATAGTAATGATCTTAATATCAGATCATTTCTATTCTTATTCTTATCTCCAAATTCTCTTGTTCCCTGTGGATTTTTCCAACCTGAAGCTGACATTTAGGCAGCTCAAAAACCAGGTGAAGGCTTCCCTCTCTACCTGTCCCCTTGCTCCTTGCACCCTCTTCCCTCTCCTTTCCATTCACAAAAGATCTATCTCTTCTTTAGCAAGAGTTCATGATGGCTCTGGTCTTAGATGGACATGAATATGCCACATGACCTCTACAGTCATGAAGAGATCCAGAGAAACTAATCCAGGACACAGATTTACAAGAAAATGAATTGACTTCCATATTCAATCTAGGGATTCAGGTTTACACTAGAGTTTGGGCTAGAGTCCTAAGGTTTTTTTTTTGGGGGGGGGGGGTTGGGGAGGGTTAGAGTCCTAAGTTTACCAAAGATCTGCCCTGTGTTGGATATGGTCCCCAGAGGAAGCTCTGCCTCCCTAGTTACGCAAAGCTGGGTTGCCCACAGTTGCCTTAGATCACAGAAAGGTCCTATCCTGCCTAGACTAGTAGTCCTGGGGAGACTAACCCCAGAAAAAAGGTATGTGTCAACATTGATGTGAATATATGTATATGTATAAAAGCATGTATGTATACATACACACAAATATATATTTATATATATATATATGTATATATATGGAATATGTTCAAAGTTTGTTATAAAGGACTTTTGGCCAAGACATTTCCCTAGGAAAGTCCCTTTGTTGAGCACTGAAGCAGGTTACCCTCAATTCCCCCAAGCATCCCTTTGTTCCCTTGGCTCTTTTCTTCACCTGCTTCCACATCTTATTCAACTCCTGACACTGACCTTGGAAGTATCTCAAAGACCTATCCTCAGGAAACCTATCCCAATTAGGTGGGGAGTTACCATAATACCCATTTTCACCTCACTGCCAAAATAGAACCTCCATTACCCTCCAAAGATACATTCCCTTTGCCTCATACAAGAATTCATCAAAAGCTCCAGGAGAAGGGTAGCTATCAGCCTACAGAAGCTAACTATCTAGCTACTTTATTCAAAGTACTAGGAATAGTGCCTAGCACATGTTGGGGACAAAATAAAAATTAAAAAGCAGATCCTTAGAGGACATGGCCTCCTTTTCTAAATACTAAGAGTACCAAATGATATCTTATTATGCATTTATGTACCATCTTGTAACATTTTGCTATGTTGTTTAGTGCATGTCTGATTCTCATACTCAACCTACCTTTCTGACCTTGTTACACCTTGTTCCTTTTTAATCACATTCTAATTCAGACATTTTAACCTCCTTGCTATGGCTCACACATTCCATTCATCTCCTATTTCTGTGCCTTTTGCATTAGGAGTGCCCTGTGTCTAGAATACACTCTACCCTCATCTCTGCCTCCAAGGATCCCTAATTTCTTTCAAAACTTAGCTCAAGTTCCCCTGCATCCTGATCCTGATCCCCCCAAATTACCTTGCATTTATTTTGTGTATGAGTACATATTATCCTTGAGGGCAGGGAATGTTTCATATCTATTTCTGTATTCCCAACACCTAGAAGAGTATCTAGGTGCTTATTGATGCATTGACTGTGTGAGCCTTATATTTGTGAATTGAAGAGAAATGGGAAGGCTAGAAAAGAGATTTTAGAAGTTTGGAATGAAGCCCAGAAGGAGAGGTTTATTGGAGTGGGGTGAAGTAGGAAGGGGCTGCTCAGCTCCTCTCCCACCTTCCTCACCATCTGGAGAAAGCGACAAATGCGCTGGGCGTCCTGGGCCCGAAACACATGCCACACAGCGCCCACCTGGCTACCTGGGGACCACAGTCCCTCACCTTCCAGGCATGGCAGGAGTTCTAAGAGGAGAGAAAAGGATGTTGGGGTTGGGGGCAGAGCTGAGCCCACCCTTCACCTCTCTGCTTCCTCCCCCCACCTCACTCCACTCTATTTCAATAATGGAAATATACCTTTCTGGGCCCGGTGCCAAGTAGGTACTGGTGCTTCTGCGTGGACCAGGACACTGATGAGGTCTGTTACCTCCACACACAGATTCTTGGTCCCCAGGTGCCCGTGCTGTGGGCTCACACCTGGCATGGGGAGGGGTGGGCGAAGGTTAAGAGCACAAGGCAATTCCAGACTGTAGCACCTGCCCCAGGGAAACGGGGCTGGAGTTAGACCTTTAAGTGTGATGGGCATGGGAACCTGGGCACAGACATGCTGGGGGGGGGGTGAAAACTAGAATCTCTGAGTGCCAGAACCCAGCATGGGTTCCCAACAGGATGAAGGTTTAGGAACACAGTAGGAGATGGTCCTGGGAAGGCATGGAGAGCTATAAGGTATAAGGAAGGGACTGCAGCCAGGTGAGACTGAGTGTAGAGGAAGCCTAGAGACTCACCATAAGAAGCACAGAGTTGTGGCTCCAGCCGGCAAAGGGTAGGGATGGGAGGGAGGTAGGAAGCCAGGTTGAGTTTGCCATGGCTGGTACAATATTCTGGGAGTGGCAGACTGGCAGCCAGGTTCTCTGACCTGCAGAAGGGCAAAAGGAAGGGACTCATCACACACAATTTTTATCCTAAGCACACTCCACTGGAGCTGCAGCTCCATGAACTCCCAGGAAAAATAAAATCTGAGAATGAAGGAGAGGTAAGAGGAGCCAAGAGGGAAAAGAGACAGTCAAGGGCCAATATAGGGGAGGGTGGAGGAGAGACAGAACTGGCTGCTCTGCCAAAACATACCTGCTCGACTCTGGCTCGCCTAGATTTCTATGCAAAAGAAGGAGGGACCCACTGTCTAGCTTTGGGCGAGCTAAAAGAAGAGAAAGAGGCTATTAGCCAAGGGAGGTGGGACTCAGTCTAAATAGTTTAGTATCTTTTAAAGGGGGAACAGCATGATTTATTCCCTCTCTATCACTGTCTCCCTTCCCTCTTTCCCTCTCCCTCCTCTGTCTTGCCTTCAAAAAATCTAACCTATCCATACCTAGATAGATTTTTCCCTGTTTTTCTCTATTTTCCCTATTGCCATCATTTATATCATGCTTTGATAACACAGCATCTTCCTCACAACAATCGTAAGAAGAAATTCTCTCTATTAACAAAGACAGGAAGCTATTCTATAATTCAGTCTTAGAGAGTTGCCATGAGAAGTTGTGACAGCCAGCATATGTCAGAGGCAGGGCAAGTCTTCTTGAATCTGAGGTCAGCTCTCCATCCATTCTACCAAACGGCTTCTTTCTTAATCTACAGCACCTGATATTCCCAGGTGGTTTCCTATCCAATTATTTCAGGACCAGTCATCCTTAGCTTCTATGATCAGAGAATCCTGATAAGTCAGTGTAATTTGTCCATAGACATCCCATTTGCTATAAAAGGATTTGAAGATCCAGAGAAGTTGCATGATCCCAAAACTACACAGCAAAAGATGGAGGCCAGGATTCCAGCAAGGGTCTTTCCTGACGAGTCCAGGGATCTCTCCACTCTATCATATTCCCCCAACTGAACCCTCACTGCTAATTCCAGGACTGTCTCCTTTCCTCTTCTCCCCTTGGGCAGTCCAGGGATACTCACCCTCTGGCCGGGAGAAACCCTTCCAGAAAGCTGTGCTTCCCAGGTCAGTAGGCCGAGGGGGTCCAAGGAGGCTCAGGGCCTGCACCTTCCCTCCCAGAGCCCCAAGGGCTTCTGGCCCCCAGAGGCTGCTTTGCAGTGTTCTTTGTAGTCCAGATACCAGTACGGGCTGTAATGGGGAGATTTAGGGGGAAAGAATGAATCTGAGCAAGGCTATATAGATTAGACTTAGTGAAGGAGGCAGTTTAATTTATTTGGGTGGGAATAAGGAGGGCAGATTTGGAACAGGGTCCCCTTTGTTCATAAGGAGTTAGGTAGGACTTAGGATAAAGAGGAACTTGGGGGGACTGAGTGGTGGTTGCTGGGAATAAGCCCTCACCTGCCCCTGTCTCCAGTGTTCCTGGAAGAGGTGGAAGTTGTGTCGGGGTTGGGGTTCCTGAAGCCACAGCAGGGCCCCCCGAGAAGGCAGGCCACGTGGAGTAGGAGGGCTGGGCAGGCCAAGTCCCTTCCGCAATCCTGGCCCCAGTGCCTTCTCCTGGATCTTCCTCTCTACCACCTGGGCGATGATGCTATCCAAGATGTTGGTGATACGGTCATCCTGCAGACCATGGGATGTGAATCAACACATTTCCTTATACCATCCCTCTTCTGACTTAATGCATTGCTTTAAAAAACTTTTATTAAGCACCTATTTAGCACAGAGTCCTGTGCTTATACTAGCTAAATTCAGATAATACATATAGATAGCTTCTGTCAACATGATTTGAGACAGTCAAGTGAGTTGAGATAGACCTGACTGAGATCATTGCTAACCCAGTGGTTCCCTAGGGCCTGAGACCTTTCTCCCAGCACTCACATTGGGTAGGGCTGGGGTCACAGGTGCAAAGGCCATATGGATGCGATCATGGCCCAGGCACAGCTTGACAGCTGTGGAGGCGAGAAGTTCACAGAGGGAGGGGCAGGGCAGGGATCCCCGGCCTCCTTGGGCTTCTCCTGGAGTTTCAGTGGAGTCTGTGGCCTCTGTGGAAATAAAGACTAGGACTGTAGGGGTCCCCTATGTCACAGCAGCCTCCAACCACACATACACAAATACACTATTTCCCCTGTCTATAAATTCACTCCCTAAGGACCTCCTCACATTCATCCCAAAATGGCTCATTCACACCCATACCCCCTTTTCTATCTCTACATGGTCTTCAGAGACTTCCCAATTCTCAGAGCTCCAGTAAGGAGAAAGGTTTCTCTTTCCCTCCCTTGCCCTCCAGCCTCCTACCCAATTTTTCACAACAGCTCTGGAGTTGAAGCAAGGAAGGCTCACCTTCTTTGATTTCCTTGGTTCTGTGTGCATCACCGTTGCAAGAGGATTGTGGGGCTGGGGGAGTTTTCTCTATTGGTTCCTTCTGTCAAAGTCATTCCACCCACCCCCCAATCCAATGAAAACTTTAGAAGTAAGCAATGGAGTGATCAGGGAATGTGATCAGTGTGGGGGAAGAGAAAAAATTTCTTTCCTGAAACTTTTTCTGCCCTCTACACATGCTACCAAACCCCTCAGGCTCAGAACACAAGACAAAAGGCCTGTTTGCAAGCAACTCTTATCACCACCATCAAGTGACAACTTTAGGGTATTCATACAACATGGTGTGTTAGATATCAAGAAAACTTGTAAAATGTTTGGAGTTCAAAGACAGGCTGCCCCACCTCCACCCCAAGGTCCCCTGAGATTTTCCTGGTCTTCCCTATTTCCTCTTCTCAGCTATTACCTTTTGTCCTCTATCCCCAGGAGCCCATACTCGAGCATCAGCTTGGCAGGGGCAGTGCCCTCGGATGTCAAACTTGGCCCGGACTTGGTGCATCCTGGTGCTCAACTCGGCCAGGGCTAAGAGAGTGAGAGAAGGAAGGTAAATCACTTCTTAGGATTGGGAAGAAGATGGACATTCAAGACTAGCAAGGGAGCCTCTCCCTTCCCTATTCCTCCCAGCCCAGACTTGAAAACCAGGAGGTACCAGGAATCAGGGAGGGATTCGGAAGGCAGAAGGAAAGGAGATCACCTCCTGCTATCTAGCTAGTGTCCCTCTGGTTCCTGCTCTGAGTATTCTGCACCCCAGTTGGCTCACCCTGGCTGGGGACAAACTGGGTCAGCATAAGAGAGTGGGCATCATGCCCAGTGCTGTGGGCACACCCCTCTGGTGGCTGCTCTTGAGAACCTGCTGAGGTGGGAACAAAGAGGTTAGAGATCAAAGGAGTAAAAAAAAACCCTCAAAAGTCATTTAAGTCAGCTCTTAGAAAGAAAGGATGTGCTAGGGTACGGTTTAACTGAGCTCAGTCAGATTCACTCCCTGGTAGAGCTGTTTATCTGTAGCTACCTCAGATGGTGGCAAATGGAGGCTAGAGCTGGGAAGGGACTAAGCTTGGCCCAGACCATTTTTTTCCCATTCCTCCTCCTTCCGGACTCCCACACAACCATTCACTCCATACCTGTGATGTCTTTGGACCTCCCAACATGACCACAGGCAAAACAGAGCCTGTAGCAGCAATGAGGGCAGCCCCAGTGGGTGTTGAAGAGTCCACGGTGACAGCGGCTGCAGGATTTGGAGGCATCGGGGTCCTCCCATGGGACAGGGGCAGAAGTGGGCTCCCCCACTGCAGAAAAAAATAGACATAAAAACAAAAGAACTTAGCAGCTGGACAGAGACTCAAGCTCAGAGGAGTCAGGGTTAGGAGTAGGGATATTTCAGTTCTAATTTCACTCTTCCCAAGGAATGAGGGTAAGCCATAAGCTTGGTGGAGGAGTAAAGGAAGGAAGGAAGGAGGCAATCAGATCACTTTCTGTTTCTAAAACCCTATATGATCTAAGGGATCAGAGGGCAAGAGCATCTTTTCTGGGGTGGCTAGGTGGTGCAGTGGATAGAGCACCGGCCCTGGAGTCAGGAGGACCTGAGTTCAAATCTGGATTCAGACACTTAATAATTACCTAGCTGTGTGGCCTTGGGCAAGTCACTTAACCCCACTGCCTTGCAAAAACAAAAAAAAAAAAGCATCTTTTCAAGTTAATTTACCTTCTACATGAAGCATCTCTCAATCCCCACTATTCTCAGGGGCTGGCATCCTTCCTCCTCAAAATATCTTGTATTTATTTTGCTTTTAGTCCATTTTTACTTGTCTATGTGCCTGTTATCTACCCCACTAGAATGGAAACACTTTGAGAGCAGGGACTATTCCATTTTTTGTTCTGTAACTTCAGTCCCTCACCCACAGTAGGTACTTAATAAATCTTTGTTGATTAATAATTATAAACCTGGTTAAAGGACCCCCTCTAATCCTTACAAAGATGGCCCACTTGCCATGCCTAACAAAGGTGTTATTTATAATTTGAGTCTTAACAAACATTTTACATGTATTATTTCATTTGATCCTAAGAATAGCCCAGTGAAGCAGGCAAATGAATATTATTATCTCATCTTCCTCATCTCTATTTTATAGATGAGGAAAATGAAACTCACAGTGATTTAGTGACTTGCCTCATGGTCATGGATAATTACGTCTCAGAATCAAGACTTGATCCCAGGTCAAAAAGACTCTAAATCCTGTCTTTCCCCTATGCCAGGGCTGCCTTGTCTAATTGTCCTCTCCAAGTGGTTGATATTGTTGAGTGGCTTCAGTTGTGTCTGACTCTCTGTAATCCCACTTGGGATTTTCCTGGCAAACTATTTCCCATTGCCTTCTGCATCTCATTTGACAGATAAGTATAACTGAGGCAACCAGGGTTAAATGACTTTTCTCAGGGTCCCTCCAATCAGTAAATACAATCTAGCTACAAGAACAAGAAAAGGTAGCCCAATAGCTCAAAAATCTGGTATCCACCAACCAATTCCTAATATTTTTCACTGACTTCTGGGCCAATCTTTGTTATTTAACTCAAACTCAACAACTGGTGGGACTGTGCTTGTTTTAGAATAGCAAGAGCTGACCTCAAATCCCACCTCCAACTAGTTGTGTGACCCTTTACCTTCTGTTTGCCTCAGTTTCCTCAATTGTAAAATGAGAATAATAACACATATCTCTTAAGGGTTATTGTGAAGACCAAATGACATAATATTTGTAAAGCACTTAGCTCAGAACAGGCACCATATAGATACTAATTCCCTTCCTTTCCTCCTCCAACATCTCCATAAGTTCATTCCTTTGCTTCACTCCTCCTTAGGTATGAATTATCATCTATGAGCTCAATTTTTCTCTAAGGACCTTGAAAAGGCTACAATAAGGAGTATTGGTAGGTCCCATTTAAGGTCATCATTGCTATTTTTTTTGGTTGAAATTTGTGATTTGATCATTGCAGAGCAGTGAGCAGGCAGATTAGCAACTGTGCTACTGGTAGTTTTGAAGAATGGCCTGGGACATTTAGACAGGGGAAGTGATTTGTCTAGGATCACCCACCCTATGTGTGTCGAAAGAGAAACTTGAACCCAGGGTGTCTGACTCTTGAGGCCAGCTCTCCTATCTACTGCTCCATATTGTTTCTCATCAATTGTTATTTGGTTGTGTCCAACTCTGTGACCCTGTGGACCATAGCACACCAATACTGTCTATGGGGTTTCTTGGCCAAGATACAGGAGTGCCATTTCCTTCTCCAGTGAATTAAGGTAAACAGAGGTTAAGTGACTTGCCCAGGGTCAAAGAGCTGGTAAGTATCAGATTTGAACTGACTCCAAGTCCAGTGTGCTGTCCATTGAACCACCTAACTGCCTCTCATTAATTAGTTCCCCCAAAACATGCAAAACAACATTAGAGAAACTCCACAGGACAAGTGATAAGTGGAAGTTGGGGGTGGGGGGAGGGCATTACAATGTTTAAGGAAAACTTGTTTTGCACACATTAGCAGTGTTATTATGAAATTAATACTTTCTGCCAGGTAAATGAACCCCTTCTCACATCCTTGACAAATGGACAACTAGGCTCTATTGGAAGGTTTCTAATAGTTAAATTTAATACCTCCTGAAGTATCCCCATTCAATTTTTGAGACAAATGATTGAGAAATTCTTGGGACAGCTACATGACAGTAGATTGAGCACTAGCCCCGGAGTCAGGAGAACCTGAGTTCAAATCCAGTCTCAGGTACTTAATAATTACCTAGCTGTGTGACCTTAGGCAAGTCACTTAACCCCATTGCCTTGCAAAAAAACAAAACAACAAAAAAATTCTTCTTTCTTTTATACTCAATACTATTACTTCTACCCACTGATCCACCACTTGAGGCAAATGGAATAAATTTAATCCTTCTATAAGGGTCTTCAAATACTTGAAGATAATTATGTCTTTCCAAACTATTCTCTTCTCCAGGCTCAACACCCCCTAGTTTACTCAACCATTTCTCTCGGACATGCTCTCAGCAACCTGGCCACCCATTCTGTATTTGTTCTAGCCTAGAAGTGTCCTTTCCAAAATGCAGAGCCCAGAAGTGAACATGATATCTTAGATGTATTCTGAATGGGGTCGGGTACAGTAGGACTGTGACCTTTCCTGTTCTGGCCACTTGGGTACCTCTCAGTACTGCTTAGGACTGTGACAGATGCTTTGCCTGCCATGATCACATTGCTGAATCATACCGAGCTCCTCGCAATTCACTGAAATCCCCACTTATTTTTCACATTATTGCTGATAGGTGACTATAGTAGGAAATACAAACTATAGAGGGAAAGGAATAAAGGATTAATGGACAGAGGCCAACCAAGACTCTATGAAGTCTCTATTCAAGACTCAACTCAAACACCATCTTCATCATAAAGCCTTTCCTGAGCTCCCCAGTTTTTCCAGCGCCTTTCCTCCCCAAATTACTTGATCTTCAGCAAGAGACAGAAGATAAGCACTAGGCCCAGGGTCAGCAAAACCAGAATTCGAATTCAGCCTAGCTAAGTGATCTTGGGCAAGTTACTTTAAATTCTGTTTGTCTCAGTTTCTACAACTACAAAATGGAGTTCAAAAGAGCATCTACTTCCCAGGGATGTTATGAGGATCAAATGAGATTCATCAATCAAGTATCCAGTATTTATTATCTACTACTGTGACAGGACACTATGCTAAGCCTCAGTTGACAAAGGAAAAAAAGTATACAGTCCTTGCCTTCAAGGAGTTCATATTCTTCAATATCTACATAAATAGATACTGTAGAGATACAAATACAGAATACAGATGAGAAAAGATACAAAATAACCTTGTTTACTATGATACAGGGAAGCAATCAGCTTGTGGCTGGACTTCCAAAGGTTCGCTAGACTGTAGCTCTTGCTTACCTTCCTCCAAAGCCCAGGCAAGGGCTTCCCTCTCTCTCCTCAGCAGTCTACAGAACCTGTCCCCCAGGCTATTCAGCAGATACTTGGCCAGGTGCACACTCAGTTTGGAGTCTGGACTGGGCCTATGGTCTCTACCCTCCTCAGGATGTCCAGCTTCACCTTCTGCTGCCCTTGTTCCATTTGAAGGGAACCTGAAGAGCAGGGAAAAGCAAAGAAGAATCATAGGCAAGAATCTTTGAAGAATTCAAATGGGTGACTGGGGCCTGGAAGAGAGGGATTCCCAGAACAGGGAAGTCTTGCTAGAGAAATTGTTGGGGTAGAGTTGGCAAAGACTCACCTTCGCACATTCACAAAGTGACAAGCCATGCTTTTCTCTTTCCTTTCCCCAAGGGCACAGCTCTGGCAACGGGTCATTCCTTCTGGGAGTGATGTGCAAGGGACACTCTGGAGTTCAAGTCCATCAAGACTAGGCCTACTGCCCAGGAATCCTGAGGGGATAGATAATGCATCCTGTTAGGACTCTCCTTTGGTCTACCAATCACAGCCTCTCTTATTCCCTACCCTTCAGCCCCCTTTCTCAGCACTCCAGTCAGGGCTCACTACTCCCTAGCCCAGGGTTCTGCTAGAATCCCTAGCAAGGATTCTCAAATCAGCTGAAATGGGTCCCAGAAAGGTCCAAATGATTACAGAGAATGGGTGAGGAGGACTGGTGTTTGTGGGGTTAGGATCCAAGATTGGGGTGAGGGTGATGGTCCCAGTGCCAATGTAGTGATCTAGTCAGTGAAAAAATTGAATGTTCCAATTGTGGGTGTAGAAATACCATCACCAGAGTGATGTGAGAGTCCCAAGGCAACCACAGTAGGGTAAGGCCCAACTCAGGCCACAGTTGTGAAAAGTCCCATGAGATGGCACCATTAAAATAGACTCAGTCTAGGCTTGGGGATCTGAGAGATCCAGAGGAGTTCAATCACAGGTACAGTGATCCAGATGGTGAAAGAGCTGGGACAGGCCCAAGTCAGACATATAAATCCAAAAGTCAAAAGGCTCTACCTGACTCACTGAAATCTAACAATCCAGGGAAATAGATGAAGAGGACTGTAGCTCCAAAATAGCAGTTATCCCCCAGGTAAAGTTGGACAACACCAACATGTCACTGAGATTTCAGTGCCTAAGAGACACCAGAGAGCCCAGGCAATAGCATAATGGCCTAATTAGTCCAAAGCACATAGAGTCTCAGCTTGGGGTCCATGATCCAACTGGGAGAAAGAAGGAACAGTTCCTGGCTCAGAGAGTGTGGGTCACGAGAGGCTCCTCCGAGGTGACTTGGAAGGAGTTGCAATCAGAGCTATACTACCCCTTCTTTTGCTAGGGGCTAGCAGTGCCATGGCAAAGCACTGGGCTAGTGTTGAGGTAGAATACCAGTTCCCACACAGGGATGCAGCATGTAAACAAAAAAAAGAATCCAGATCCAGGCAGAAGTATGCCCAATATGGAGGTATGGCAAAGCCCCAGTGGGATCCAGATGAAAAGCAGTCTAGACGTTGGTGTGGTAATCAATTGGAAAAGGACCTGCTAAGTGTGGAACAAGGCCAGAACCCCACCCCAAGCCTCACCCTTCAGCCCTTGCCCTGATTCCCCAAATCCTAGATGCCCTAGCTGCCAATCATGCCCAGGTCATCAACCTCCTCACCTCTCCAGCCATCATGATCTGTCGTCTCAGTCTTGCTCCCTGGTGGTGGTTTCAAAGCTTCCTGCCAACTCCCAGCCCCCTGCCCCTCACTGCCTGGGAAGGAGTCAGCTGTACGTTTGGGGGCTGGGCTACCAGCTGCTCCCCCCATCTCAGGACTTCCCTCCCTCTTGAGGGACCCAACCTGAGTGGTTGGGCCCACCTCCTCCCCTGGGCAACCAGCTGAACACCCAAATTGCTCAGAATGCCGAGTGAGCCAGGTCTTCTTTAGTTTGGTAGGGTGGCTTGGGGGACAGGCCCCAGGCCCAGGATGCTTGCCAACTTCTTCAGCAGACCCAGCTGTTCCATTGGTGCCACCTTCTGTGCCAGTCTGGCACCTTGTACAATGGCTGTGACTTCCATCTCCAGCAGGTAGATGGGATGAACAGCAGCCTCCCTGATTGACCGACTGCCCTGATGAAGGGCTCTCTGACCCAGACGGTTGCCCTGGATGGGGATTTCTGAGGTTCCCATGACGAGGCATTACCCAGGAACTGCCAAGAGCATGAACCAAGCCTGGGGGATGAGCAGGCCAGAGGGTCCGGCTGCCGATTATATCTGGGCACCCTCCAAAAAGTGGGCAAAGGTTCTGGTGCCCATTGGCCCCTGGCTCCCCATCCTTTTGGTAGGGAAGGGGCCGATCCATCTCCCCAGCTCTCTGAAGATGCCCACCAGGGGCTACGCCCAACAACCCAGGTTCAGCAGTGATCAACATCTCTTTTGCCAGGCGAGGGATGCCTAGATCTTTGTGATAAAAGCCCTAAAGGGAAAAGAAAGGAGTAAGCTGGGCACTGACTTTGGCTCTTAATAGAGAGGGATGGAATGGGGGGGAGGGGACCTGGGGAAATGAATGATCTATGAGGACAGTTAACTTGAAATTGATCCTGGGGTCTTAAAGCTAGATCTCTAGAGTGAAAATACTCAGTCTTCACATCTTCTAATCTGGTGTTTGTTTGGGAAGTTAGGACACTCAATATACACTTGCTGAATTGAATGGAATTCTTCTGGAGAAGAGCTTTCACTGAGCTAAGAAAATCAATTGTTTCTTTCCTTCATTTGGGCCTCCCCAGTTTGAGTTCCCTCAAGGTGTTCTCAACACTTTAGAGTCCTTACCTTGCTTCCTGAGTTGAAAGCAGGACTCTTGGACTGTGCTCCCAGGTATGCCCAAGGATAAGGAGCTAGGGGCCAGTCAGAAGGCCGATCGTGAGGTTGGCTGGGTACCAAGTACGGAGGCAGACAGGTGGGCACCCAGAAAGGGGTCCGCTCTAGGATCTTGGTCTCCAGAAGGAAGGGGCAATGCAAGGGCCGGAAAGCCAATGGATCATTCTTGGGGTGACTACCACCTTGCTCTGGGGACAGGAGGTTATGATGGGGTGGGCATGGCTGTCCACAGTGGGTCAGCTGGTGGGCTGGCATTGCTTCCTTCCATCGTAGTCCCTCTTTTGCCCCCAGCCATCCAGTCTTTCCCTCACCAAGACGGGGTCCCTCACCCCCCAAGAATGGAAGTGGGTCATTTGAGCCATGGGGTAAGCCATGCGGAAACCAAGAGTCTAGGGTGCTCAGGGTCCCTCTCCAAAAAGGAGAAGGCTCCCCGAGGCAAAGTGGCCCATGGTGGGGACCCCGTGGCAAGGTTCCTGGCTCCTGTCTGATGCCATTCTCTGATGCTGGCTTCTCCCAAGTGGGGGTGTCTTGCAGGTAGCTGGGTGTGCTTTCCATGATGCCTCTGCCCTCATGGGGCTCTCACAAAGGGGCTCCCTGGGGTGAAACCAACAAAGCATGGGCTCAGGAACATTGCCTGGGCATCCAGGCTGCCTGGTACAAAGAGAGCCCCACCCTGGTGGCATTGAGGCAGCACAAACCGGTAAGGCAAGTACAAGCCAACAACCGGGCACCAAGCTGCCTGCCCACACACTGCCCTAAGCTTCCCACCCTGGACACATTGATGCCCCCACTCTAAAAAAGCAACACTACTCCTCCCTCTCCTTCATACCCCTTCCCCTACTCACTGCCATATTCTACACAAAGCCAGGGAATCTCAGTAGGAATAGAAGGAATGGAATTGGGGGATCTTTTATTATTGTTTTTGTATTTGTAAAACATCTTTAAATATTTGTACCATTAGTTTCAAATGACTAGAAAACCAGTAAACAGAAACAGAATTCACTAATGATATAGATTAGTTTAGCTTGGTTGAAAAATTGCTATTTTTTTTATTCAACTGCCTTTTTTCATATTTATGAGTATGCAGTTGTGGATGGTTATTGGTGGAAAATATCCTATAAACCTAAATACTTTACACCAATACACAATATCATACATAAAAAGTCAGAGCACATATTAAATTGACCAAGTCATCCCTCCTCCCCATGCTCAAGGATCTCCAATAATTCCTTATGCCTCTAGGATAAAATTTAAAACTCCTCAGTTAAGCCTCTAACGCCATTCCCAGTCTGGTTCCAGCCTACCTTTCCAGGCTTATTTCACGTTACGCCCCTTCATGAACTCTCTGTTCCAGCCAAACTGGTCTACTCGCTGTTCCCCAAACTCAGCATTCCATCTCCGGCCTCCATGACTTTGAACAGGTTGTGCCCCTTCACTGGAATTCACTCCCTTCTCACCTTCTTCTCTTAGAATCCTAAGGTTTATTCAAGACTCATCTTATGTATTACCCACCATGGGAAGCCTTTCCTGGGCCCCTTAGTCATTAGCAATCGCTCCCTCCTCAAATCTCCATTTATATATATTAGCTGTTAAATGATAAATGGCAGGACAATTTCATCTTTATCTTTTGCACCCCTCTCCCCACCCCCATCACCTACATAATGTCTTACATATAATCCACACTTAATAAATGCTTTTTAGATTGAATTGGGATTGAGTTGGATTGAGCAGAGTTCTTCAGTTCCATACAAGGGGCGGGGGGGGGGGGGAGATGAAAGCATTGATTTAAAAGTAGAAAATATCTAGTCTAACCACCTCATTAGATAGAGGAAGGCACTGAGCTTCAATAAGTTTTAAATAGTTTGCCCAAGGGAACATGGGTAGAGAGCAGCAAAGCCTGGACTCAGACCTATCTCAGAAACTCTTTACCAAATTTAGTGTTCTTTTCACTACATCATCAGGGGATGAAACTTAGGACTTTCTCTCTACCAGCTTGTTAAAGAAGAGAAAATTAGAACTCCTCAAAAAAAGCCTGGAAACCCTTTGTCAAAAATATAAGACTGGGAATCAGAAGGTTTGGGTCCTGGCTCTGGAATCTTGTTGTTTTGACTTTCTTTCAATTTCTTCTCTGGATTAAGGAAATTTAACTAAATGGTCTGTAAGGTCTCCTCTGGTTTTGAAATTTTGAACCTATGAGTCATGACCTTAGCATAATATTTAAAGTTGCAAGGGACTTCAGAGGTTATCTCCTCCAACCCCCTAATTTTACAGATGAGGAAACTGAGGCTTTGCTCTGTTCCATTTATTCTATTCTAGCCTCCAGGGGGTGAAAAGACTATATCTGTTGTTTTTTTTTTAAAAAAAGGAGCTAGGGAAGAATGCACCCTAAGGCTGAGAGCATTACTTTGGCATCTCTCCTGACAAATCATGCCAGGTAGAAACTCTGCCTCTTTTTGGTCCTCTAATATCCCCCCAGGGAGCCCAGAACAGCTGGTGGGGTCTTAAATCTCCCCCTGGGCTCAGGTGAGTCCTTGTTCCTGCCAAAAGCAGAAACATCTCCATGGAAAGGCTCAACGTGAAGGGAAATTGAGAGGCATCTCTTGCTGCCATAGGAAATGTCTTCCTAACTCCAGGAGGTAATAAGTCCCTTAGAAGAGGAAAAAAGAGGAAGAGAGCCCCTTAGCCAGAGACAGGAGCAGGGAAAAGAGGGAAATTCCCAAGCAGAGCTGGGAAGGACCAAGACTGGTGTGACAGGTGTCACTGAGACTAGCATGACAGTGACACAGAGCTGGCACTGTTTCTCGGGGAACTCAGTCCAGCCCAGTCTAAGGGTCCCAGAGTCACGGAAGGAAAAAAAGAACAGAATAAGGAGAGTGGGAACTTCAGAAGCAGGACTTTCTGGTTTTCTAGGGAACCCCCACCCTGCCCCGGGGCCCGAGACAATTAGACGGTTCAGTTCTTGTAGCTCGGATGCCCTTGCTCTCCTCGGTCCCCCTGGTAGTACTCACCTGTGCTGCTGGGGCCTGGCGCGAGGGAGCGGGGGTCCTGGCTAGTGCCGGACGCGCCCTCCCCATGAGCCACCTTTGGGGCCTGCGGGCTCCTCTCACCCCCTCTCTCCCCCGGGCGTCGGGGGCGCTCTAGGGCCGCAGGTTGGAGGGGTCAGACTCCGGGATCTGCAGGATGCGGCACACTGCGCGGATGGGCCGCACCAGCTTCTGGGCTGAGGTTGTGGGCTGCGCCATGGGCCGCCGAGACTCCGTGCTGCGCCTCTGGGTGGTCCGGGCCGGGCCGGGGTTAGGGAGCGGGTGCCCCGGGGATGGAGGGAGCTGGGCCGGGGGGAGCGGGCGCCCCCGGAGGGAGAGTGAGCCGGACGGAGCTGGGGGAGAGGACTCCCCGGAGGGAGAATGAACCGGGTCGGGGGAGAACGGGCTCCCCGAGGGGGAGAGTCGGCCGGACCGGGGGAGAAGGCGCCCCGGATTGGAAAAGGTAGACTGAAGGGGACGCGGCCGAGAGGCCAGGGGAAGGGGTCGTCGGGGGGGACGATCGGGGTGCCCTGGGAGGCGGCACCAAGTGAGCGCAGCGCTGCGCGGCTAGTGGAGACCAAGCGGCACAGGGAGCGCAGCTGGACCTTCTATCGCCATCGCCGGACGCGCAACTGGGGAGCCGGAAAGCTGCTCCACGGGTTTACTCCTGCTGCACCCTGCGGGGAACAGGAGCCCGTGATTCCTCGGCCCCGCCCAGGCCTGCCCCCTCCTGGCCCCCGGGGGCTTCCGCCAACGCCCCTGCGATGCCACCGGCTGCGCACCCGGAGAATGAGTCCTTTGTTTCCCCCCCTTCCCCCCGCATCAGCGGCACCCGGGCGCCTGCTGAGAGAGGCTCCCCCAGGGCAACGTGCCAGCTTCCCAGCGGCCCCACCCTCCCGTGGGCCGGCCCGGAGCCTGGCAGGCGGGCAGCACCCCGCTAGTAGGTGCCAAGCTGGGGAACTGGAGCAAAGGGCGGGAGGGGCTGGGCAGGATTCATGGGGTGGGGCTCCCCCCTCCAGGGTAAGGCATGAAAGGAAGGGGCAGTGTCATTGCTGGCAGTAGCAATCAGGTTCTCATGGGGTCAAGGAAGGGAAACATGCCATGGGGAAGGGGGGGGACCTATCTCATACAGATGTATGTATCCCTTTCCCCCTTTTTTCCCTTGTCCCTAAAGACACTTTTCCATCTCAACCCCCCCCCCCTTTACTCTTTAACACTCTTTCCCTTAGCCAGACCCTGCTTAGCCAGACCACTTGAAGGACCATATAACTTCTCCCTGAGTCTCAGTTTCCTCATTTGTAAAATGATGGGTTTGGAATAGATGGTCCCTCAGGTCCTTTCCAGCTGTGACATCCTATGATTCTATTCTGCTACCCAGTGTTCCCAGGGCTTCTAGGCTCGATACAGGCAATGGGAGTGGCCCAGAGGGAGGGACCCAAGAGTGGGAGAGGAAATGGGAAAGTGAGGTACGCTTCCACCCAAGGAAGTATCAAGGTTCCTCTGTGGGGGTGGTTCAAGAAGCACAACCAGGTTCACAGACAGACAGATTCACACACATTCACAATCTCCATAGGCGGTTCCCTTCATCTGGGTACCCATCACCCATCCCTTACTCTCAAGTCTAGATCGGGAGAGAGCAATCCTCTATTTAGTTTGGGACCAAGTTTGTGATAGGAACTATACCTAATCCACAGAGGTAACTAGTATCGTTAGAGGGGAGGATTCAGGTTGAAGGGAAAGGGAAGAAGGGTACCTTCTCCGGACCCCCGAGGCCTGCTGCCATCTGTGGAGATCCAAATCAGAAAGAAGACAGCCTAATAAGGACTTAGGAGAGGCAGGAGAGGGAAGAAGTTGGAGGAATTATTATTAAAAGATACTTGAGCAGAGAGAAGAGTTCCAGAGGGAGCCTATGGTATATTAACATAGATTCTCATCCAGTGTAATGGCCTCCATGTCTGGGGGTACTCCCTCTCCTTCCAGATTGACATGGGCCTGGTCTGGCTTATTCCTGACCCTCACTCCTCTGCCTCCCCAATATATATCCTGAGATTAGCTTCAGGATAGGCAAGAGGATTGCACTAGCTGAACCATGGTACTGGCAGGATTGTGATTTATACATCTTCTCTGGGTGTCCCCTATTCAGAAGCTAGCTGGCTAGAAAATGCTAGTGGGGGAAGCATATGAATTAGACCTCAGGAGCCTGAGGACCCTGGGAAAGGTTCAAGTCTCAAACCCACCTCTCCAAGGCTGGATGGGGATGAGGACAACCCCCCATTGGGTGACGGGCCAGGTATTTTTCCTCCAGATGTATGACTCATCTTTACCCTGACTGCTCCTGGACACTGTTCCCAGCATAGGCTCTCAGAGAACCTGGGAAGTAGGAGCACTGGGGTGCAGTGAGAGTCCCCTCTGCAGGTCCACCCCACCCCACCCCATCCTGGCTTCCATTCTAGCTCTCCTGGGCCAACCCAGAGCCCAAGGCCATTCAGGAGGCACCTCTTGGCCCAAGAGTAGAGTGGCATTGTGGGAATACACTTAAAGGAATTAAATACACACAGGAAAAAGTGATACACAAATGGACACAAATACAAAGGCAAGCCGACCAATACTCAAAACATAGGCGTGCCCAGACACAGACCTGAACCAACCCCTACGCAGACAAGCACAAACACAAACAAACATACGGGCATTTGGGAGCTCCACCCACCTTCACCCCTTTCCCCAGAGTCCCTTACCTGGGCAGGCCGTCCAGGCCTCCCTCCAATGGAGCAGCCCCCAGACCGGGGGAGGGCAGCCCCGGACAGCGAGGCCAAGCTGCCACTAATCTGGGCAGGGAAGGGGGGAGCACCCACGTCAGAGCTGGGACTGCCGGGTGGAGGGCATCCGAGGACATCCCCTCCTACACATGCGGCTGTCTGGGCACCTAGCCCTACTTCCCCAGCCCCTCCATCCCACAGATAGCTGAGGCTGGCTGCCTCCCCTGTGGTAGGGAGTGTTGGGGGTTAGTACCATCAGAGCCCCTATGGACCTGGGTGGGGGGGTAGGGAGGAAAAGAAATGGGTCATGGGGAGGGGAGGGGTTTATTGGAAGATGAATTTAATGCTGAAGAAAAGCTCTATGGCAGACAACACTCCTTTCTCACCCACTCACACCCTTCCCTAACGTGAATTCACTTCTTTTCCTAATCACAACCCTCTCCCCACCTAAAGAAAAATTCTAACCACCCTCAGATAGTAAATCATTTAATAAATGTTTGTTGTATTGGGGGGGGGGGAGCTGCCTCTAGGATGCCCTCAATTCAGGGCCGCTTCACCTTGTACTAACCAATCATTTTGTGTACCCATATTCTCCATGAGTCGAGCAAAAGAAGAATCCCTGGACCAGGCCCCCTCCCATCCAAACCACACCCCTAGAAGTGGGCATCTCTGTGGCTGCACTTGGGACCCTGTCATTTGTGGTCAGCTATTGGAAGCTCTGACCCTAGGGGCTGAGTAGGGGGAAGGGTCTGAATGATCATCTCCTCCCCTTTCTTCCCCCCCCCCAGGGTGGGGCAGTGCCAGCCAGGACAACCTGGCCCTGGCTAGGGCCAAGACTGTGTTGAAACAAGAGGCTAATTACATTGCTGAAACTGGCATCTAAAAATACAGCAACAGGGCCATGTGTGTGTTATGCACATGGAGAGCAGATACAGCGGGGTGGGGGGAGCAGGGAAACTGAGACTTAAGAGATAGAGGAAAGTTGTGATTGAGAAGGAAGAAAAAGAATGACATAGGAAGGTGGCAGAAGATGTGGGGGAAGGGGGATGAGTGATGGAGAATCAAAGGAGAAGAAACACTGGAGAAGAAGAACAACGGTAATAAGAGCTGCAAGGGAGAGAACAGAAGAAAAGGCCAAAGTGGGAAGGAAGGTAAGGTGACTTCCATGTCAGAAGGGATGGACTGAGAAAAGAAGTGGGTGGATGGGTGGGCAGACCTGGGAAAGAATGCATGTTCTTGGGAGGGCTGAAATGAAACCAGAGACCAGCTAGGGATCACTATGGTCCAGGCTGGGTCAAAGATGGACATGACAGAGGAAGGAGTGTAATACAGAAGAGCGATTACATATGTTCCTGTTTGGGCACAATGAAGTGGGAGGGTGGGGGTGGGAGGAGGAGAGTTTCAGAGAGACAGATCTAGGCTTGCTTTAAGGAAAAACTTCCTAACAATTAAGCTATCCAAGAGCAGCAGGAGGAATATGCTGCCTTAGGAAGTAGTGATCTCCATTTTGCTAGGTGTTTGGAGTTTTTTTTAAAATAAATATTTTGTTTTCCAATTATATATAATAGCAATTTCTTTTTTTTTTTTTTTTTTAGGTTTTTGCAAGGCAAATGGGGTTAAGTGGCTTGCCCAAGGCCACACAGCTAGGTAATTATTAAGTGTCTGAGACCGGATTTGAACCCAGGTACTCCTGACTCCAAGGCCGGTGCTTTATTCATTAGGCCACCTAGCTGCCCCTACTAGGCCACCTAGCTGCCCCAGTAATTTCTAACAATCATTTTTCGCAAAGTTTTGAATTTTGAAATTTCCCTACTCCCTCTCTTCCCTCCCCCCTCCCCAATAGAAGCCAATCTGATAGCCTTAACATTGTTTCCATAATATGCATAGATTAATATTGAAGTGTTGGGAGAAAATATATATCCTTAATGAAGAAAGAAAATATTAGGAATAGCAAAATTATGTAATACTGAAGACAATTTTTTATTTAAATTGAAGAAAACAATCTTTGGTCCTTGTTCAAACTCTACAATTCTTTCTCTGGATACAGATGGTATTCTCCATCACAGATCCCCCAAAATTGTCCCTGATTATTACACTGATGGAGTGAGCAAATAAATCCATCAAGGTTGATCATCACCACATGTTGTTGTTAAGGTGTACAATGTTCTTCTGGTCCTGCTTATCACACTCAGCATCAATTCATGCTAGTTTTTCCAAGCTTCTCTGAAAACCCTTCCCTCCTGATTTTTAATAGAACTATAGTATTCCATCATATACATATACACCACTGCAAACAGTTGCTAGGTGTTTTAGATCAAAGGTGAGATGATCACTTGTAGTAGATGTTGCAGAGATGTTTCAAAATAGATTCTACTAGATAGCTTCTGAGTTTTCTTCCACCTCCAAAATTTTCTAATTCTTAGAGATGGACTGGTCATTAGGAGATGTGGGAGCATGGAATATGGGTGTAGATAAGACCCCGAGTCCTTTGGACAGATTGAGTCTCCTTGTGTACTTGTCAGACCAGAAAATCTTGTATGACCCTCTAAATTCCACCCCAGAAGTCAGGCAGAATATGGCAAGGGTAGGGACAGAAAATTAAGATTTATTCCCCTCACAGAGATAAAATCTTAGACTCAGATTTTTGAGATACCATAGAGCTTATTTAGTCCAAACTCCCACCCAGTCCAGAAATTCCCTCTACTATGCTCCTGCCCAGCTTCTATTTAAATACTTCAAGAAGTGACAAGAAATTCATCATCTTATGATGGCAAAACCATCCCATTGGGACCAAGCTGGAGTATGTATCAACTCTGAACAGAGGATTAAAGCTTTATCAATGGTCAAACTAGAATGTAAATACAAAGAGAAACCCCCTATCCTAGGGGCAAAAGCCAGATTAGAGTAGTTGATGCTCCAAATCAGGTCCAATCTGGCTCACCATCAAAAGGATGCTCCACAGCTTGGAAATTTTATTTTCTCTTTTATTCTGGTCCCACAAGTTTGATAGAAATCGGGAGTTCCCACCACTATTGTTGTTTTTGGTCATTTCAGTGGTATCCACTCGGGGTTTTCTAAGATACTGGGTTGCTTTGCTATTTCCTTTCTCCAGCTCATTTTACGGTTGAAGAAACTGAAGCAAACAGGGTTAAATGACTTGCGCAGGGTCACACAGCTAGTAAGTATCTGAAATAAGATTTGAACTCAAGGAGCTCATGTTTCTGAGTTCCCATGTTTCTAAAACACCTGGGGACAAACAGCAAATGTTCATTGAGTGCCTACTAAGTGTTTAGAAATTATGCAAGCCACTCTGAAAGATATGAATGTGTCCCTGCCCTCAGGGAAATCACAATCTAGTTGAGGAAAAAATACTTAGTAAAAAGAGTATTTTTACTATCTTGTATCCTTAGCTTTATTCCCCAAGTTTAGTAGCATGGTTCAGGGAGAATGGAAAGAGGACTTTGGAGGAGAAAACCTTAGATAAGGCAAAGAAGAGGAAATTGACCCCCCCCCCCCCAGGAGCAAGAATGAATGAATGAATAAAATATTTAATTACTGATTAAGTATAGGAGACACAATTTTTTTTTTTAAAAGAAACAGTCTCTACCCTCAAGGAGCTTACATTCTAATAAGGAGGAGATATGATATCCAGAGGAGTGGTAAACAGGGAAGGGAGAGATAGGGTAGGGGTAAGTTCAGGGCAGCAGGCAGATGGTGAGATGACATGGATAGATGGCTGGATGAGATATGAAGGTCAAGAATGATCTGGGGGCTAAAACCAGTATAGTGAATGGAAGTGACCAATCCAAAGGGTCCTAGGTTTGGGGCTTCAAAGAATGGAACTGGTGTTAGGTCTTAGTGTTAGTGTAGAGGAGCAGATCATCAGAGGCAGGTAGAAGGGGAAGTGGCCTGAGTGGATATCTGGATGCAATGGAAAACTGGCATTGTAAGGAGGAAGCCTGACTAGAAGCTTTCTACAGAGAAGTAGAGGGATGAATTGAAAAGGGAGGTTCAGGCCAGGTCTTAAATGTTAGGAACAAGGTGTCCCTACCTTCTTCTTGCAGAGAGATTCAGAAGTCCGGGTGATGTCAGTCTTATAAATGGTGACATGCTCAAGTTACAGGTTGCTTTCACTTTCTCTTGGTAGTCTTCCAATTATTCCACAGTGATGCCCACTCCTATTTGTCCAGAGTAATATTAGGCTCATCCAAATCTGTATTGTTGCCTTATTTCAAAAACTTTGTCTTTTCACCTAAGGCTAGGAGATCCCAGATGGGAAGAGCCAGCTTGTGCTTATTCTGGTTCTCCCAACACCCAATTGGAATTCCACCTATTGATGAACTATTGATAATAGCCTTGTCCCATTTCTCAGCATAACCAGTGTTTAATAACATAAGAGTTTTAAAAGATGGAAGGAACCTCAGAGATCTGGTTCAGCTCCTGAGTGGAAATCTCTATACACCTATCAACCATTAAACACCTCCAGCGATGGGAAACTGTTTCTTCAGCCAGACCAGTCTACTTTTAGTCAGATCCATTTAGTAGATTCTTCCATAAATTCATCCAAAATTTGCCTTTCTGCACCATCTACCCATTAGTGCCAGTTCTGCTTTTTAAGGCAAAGCAAAAAAAAAAAAAAAAAATCATGGACTTCCACCCATGAAAGGAAGGGGTGGCTTCAAGTCATTAATTACTGAGAGCAATGAAGAGACAGTAGTTTTGCTTGGAATCACTGTCCTCACTGGGTCAAACCATAAAAGTCAGAACTTCATATTCCCTAGGAAAGTCAAAGAACAGTGGTCAGGGAGGTCTTAAGGTGGTCCCCATGGTCCTTGATTCTATGCAACAATGCTCAATCACCATTCTCAGACAAGAACACTTCCTAAGCTTTGATTAAGGCTGGTCCACTTCTCTTTAATCACCTAGACACAGATAATCTTTGACCTAAGCATGAAGCTGGACTCTTTAGCACTCTTCCCTTTATTCCCTCCTCCCTTATTTTACTGGTTTTCCACCCTTAGTGAGGGATTCTTTGGCATAATATTCAGCAGTCAGCTCCTATTTGTACCAATGACTATAAAGATATAGAGGAAAAGAGATCTGCCTAGGAGCCTTTAGGGGTTGGAGGTAAGCAGACAGGAGGCTAGAAATAAGACCTGAAGAAATTGGCCTAAAATTGGTCCAGAACACAGATGAGGCACAATCAAAGGCAGAGAAGGCAGCAGACTATAGGAAGCCTCAAAAGATGTCTGGTTAGTTGAGGAGTCCTCCCCACCAGAAGCTAACAGGAGAGAGTGGAGCAGATAGGCCAAAGCCAAAATAGCCGAGCTCAGGGTGGGTCACTGTCTGCAATAGGACATCCACAAAAGAAGCTTCATTCAGTCAGTAAGCATCCGTCCAGAGCTAGCTGGACACCAGCAATGAGAACCAATCCCCTCATCTACCCAAGCAGCTGCACTGCCCTGAAATCTCCCCATCGGGCATCAGTAGTTGGGGAGCAGCTAGCAGCCAACCCGAGCCCTTACAAAACTGGTTGCTGAGGCTGCCACCCTGTGGCCTCTCTCTGAAGGTGCAATGTTCTTGGGGTGATCTAAATCATCTTCTGAGGTGAATTGGGGAGAAGATTTCTGGTGAGTATGAGGTCATTCTGGGCCTTAGAGATTTTCTACTCCCTTGGAAAGAGTAGGTTCCACAGGCCTGAGGTTCCTTTTTTTGTTTTTGGCAAGGCAATGGGGTTAAGTGATTTGCCCAAGATCACACAGCTAGGTAATTATTGTCCAAGTCTGCATTTGAACTCAGGTTTTCCTGACTCTAGCTGCCCCGCTCCTCTGTTTTAATATGAAAACACTATTATCTTCTTGTCCATCCCTCTTCTCAAAGAGCTGTGACATCAGGGAGATACCATGACATGCAAGGGAGTTGGATTTAGGCAAGGGGTTATGTGCTGTGCAGTCATCAACCTCACTTTCTCCTCCAGATCCATCTGGGTCCAGGAGCCATATATGAATCAGGGATGATGGGAAATGGCCCTGGACTCAATGGGAGACCTTGGCCTTTTTGAGCCAAGGTCTTTAACAGTTCTCAAGTTTGACTGAGGCACCACCCATTCAGTGATTTAGGCTAGGTAAAAAGAGAGGAAGCAAAGAGGTAAATAATGACCAACTTTACCTAATTAAAAAAAAGAAAAATCAAACTTGGATGGTGAAACCTTAAGAATTGAAAAAAAAAAGCCCCTTTTGCCTAGTCAAAAGAAAAAAATCAATGGGGGGAGGCATACCTTTGGGTATCTGGGTAAAACAAACAATTGCACTCTGAGCCAATGAGGGCCCAAATAATGACCAAATAGGACCTGACCTGGCCCCAGTGAGGTAGGAGGTTTTTGCAGAGTCCTCCCCTCATTTAAATCCATATCTCTTGCTTGTCATGGGATAACTTTCCTGATGTAATTGTACAGCTGGGTTGGGGGAGAATCCCTCCCCACTTAAATGCAATTCACTTGCTTATAATGGCATCATTTCTATCTCCCAGACATCATGATCTTCTTGGAGAACAATTCAAGAGTAGTAAGAGGAGAACCCACTGGCTAACTGATCTACACAGCTTTTTTTCCATTTCTTTCCTTACCCAAAGGTCTGGTAAGATATCTTGGGGTTTACAGGCCCCCAAATCATTCTACTCTCAAGATGTAAAGCAAGCTCCAGAAGGGAGACGGAAGATTTTTTGAAATAAACACTTAAAGAGAACCTGCTGTGTGAGATGAGAACCCAACCTTGAAGCTTTGGAGAAAAGAAAGACAAAAGGAGAGAAAATTCCATGTATTTATTTATAAAAACCATTACAAACTTGGTCATAACACCAACACCATACACACATATACACATATAGAAACACACACATCCATACGACCCCCAGAAGAGGCTTGTCAAGTAACATGGGAAAGGGGCTGGAATGATCAAAGCTGGACCTGCAATGGAAAATAAAAGAGGGGGAGATGGGGAAATAAAGCTCCTCCTAACTATTAAGGGTTAGGGTTAAAAAATGATGCCAGAAAAATGATGGGCAATAAATAACCCTCAGTTTAAGACATGGAAGAGGGATTGCTTTGGCATATTGAAAAACACAGAAATTGAGCAATGCCAACTGGTGATACCTTGAGTAACTTGATCTAAGAAAACCTGACCCCACCCCCAGCCCTCAGCCAGGAGGATGAGGCTGTCAGGGTTTCTTAGGCAAGCAATCCAGTTGGCAGGTTAGGGGACTAGGACCCGAGTCCACCATAGGCACTTTGATAGACAAAGGAGATTAGTAAGGGAGAGATCATGTGGAAATAGATGAAAACTATCACAAAAAAGGGGGGCATTTCTGCTTTTTTCCAGTGTCAATGGACCTAACTCTCTCTCCTCCAGCTTTCCCTCCACATGGAGAGAGAGAAGAGTTAGAGGAGAAAGGGTAAGGTCACTGGAGGTAGAATAGAAGGAGAAATGGCTGGCATTAGCTGTCCAGGTCTGATGGGGATGGCTTCTTGCGAATTCGGGACTTCAGGGAGCGTGAGGTGCCCTATGGGAAAGGGGAGAGGAGAGATGGGTGAAAAATGTGTCCTCATCCAAGGCCTGAGTCCTTGGGCAGTTTACAGTGAAGCTTGGTGGGTCTTTGCTGGCCATGCCCTCACCTCTCTCACCAACGGCTTCCTCTTGCCAATTCGCAAGCTCTGACTCCGTATTAAGGGCTTCTCTCTTGGACGAGGAAGGGTGTGGGCCTTTGTCTGGGAATCGGACCAACACTCATTATCAGTGTCACTGTCCTGTAGCCCCCCAGGACGGTACCCTGGCAGAAACAGAGGAAGAACACAGAGGGTTCCTGTAAGTTACTATTTTTTCTCTTTTATCAAAATTTCCCCAAATGGACAGAGGATGCAAGGTACCCATTCTAAGGTAAGAGGCATTGCCCAGGATTCCCTCAAATCTCTAGTATCATTCCTTCTTTCCAGGCCTAGAAAGACCTGTTTTCAAGGCATGTCAGCAAAGCAGGCTAACAATAATCAAAAACAGCATTTCACATTTATTACCTCACCCAAGCCTCAGGATAATTCTGGGAGAACCACCATAAAATAGCATTATTCACAGTTTACAGTTAAGGAAATGGAGGGTTGGAGAGATTAAGTGACTTGGCTGTGGTCACACATCTATTAAATGACAAAAGCAAGATCTGAACACAGGACATCTTGACTCTATGAAGTAATCCTATCCACTCAGGAAATTATTTTGGCAACTTCATTCATTTAGAAGGGCCTTGCCACAGCTCTGAACATCCCTTCCCTGACCAGTCCAGCTTCTCCCCCGCTCCGTCCCCTGCCCCCTCATACTGATGGGTAGTCTCCGGTGTAAATCCTGGTCCTCTAGGTAGAGGGGATCCTGATAGGAGGGAGCAGGATTATCAGGGATGGTGTGCAGGTCCTGCATGGAGAAGCTTCGAAGCCTGCCAGCGAGGGCACCCTGACTCTGCAGAGAAAGGGGAAGATGGTCACTGCATATACTGGATATATTGGGGACAAACTCCTGGCTATGGAGGGGCCTAGAGAGACAATGTGAGTCCAGGAGGAGAAATACCCAGGCTGACAGGTATTAAATTCACTTCTGTCTAGGGAATGAGGGTGCAGCCTGGGGTACTCATGGAGTACTGGGTGAAAAGCTGCCTTGGAGAGCTTTGACATAAATTTACTGGTCCAAGTTTATGCTAGTTATTGGCAAAAAAAAAAAAAAAAGGATGAGAACCAGGATCTTCTGGGTCCTAAGACTGTGATGCCACAATTATGGTAGCACAGATTTAGAAATGGAAAGGACCTTAGAGATCATCTAGTCCAAAGTCCTCATTACAAGTTAGGAAACTGAGGCCCAGGGACTTAATGAAAGAGGGAAGGTAAAACCTGGAACTCAAGTTTATGATAGTATTCCTGGTCACACAAATATCTTCCTAAGAATCCTTTCCTTGCTTATTGGGAAGATGGGACACCAACCAATCCCCGGACCAAGGGCCCAGTATGTGAAGGGCAAGTGCCTAAGCTGGCACCTTGGCAGCTGCCTGCACCGCAGCAGTGGCAGCGATGTTTAGACCTCGCTTCCCAAAGCTCAGCACCGTCTCATAGCTCCGCTCCTTTGCCTGCACAATGTACGAGTCAATCTCCTAGGGACACAAAGAAATCAAAGGTGAGGGAAGGGGAGGTGTCACATCATCCTCAAAACCTCTTCAGGTTTATATCTTTATACCAATACATCTGGTGTGAGGCCCTGGGAGAGGGGGAAACTGGTTCTGGGCCCCCACCCCAGACCCCACTGCATCTCCAGGTTTATCTGCTGCCTCAGCAGCGTCTTTGGTGTAGGGAGCTAGATAATGACACAGCCTGCCTTCAAGGAGCTTCTGTGTTCTCTTTGAAAGGTCCAACTCGGTCCCCCTCTCAATCAGAGCCATGCCTATTTTCCCCTGGATCCGGATAGGCAGTTTCCTATATTCAATGGATCTTCACAACAATCTTGTGAGGCTAGGAGGTCAGGAATAGTGCTTCCCATTTTTTAAACTAATAAATATATTTATTATTGCTGTTGCTATTTTACATTTTTAAAAGCATATGCTTCTAGGTGAGACCATTTTAATTTGTGTGGGTCGATGCTTCTGCCCACCTCTTCCCAATCTTTATTCTGCTTCCAGTTAGACTAGTCTACAGTACATTACTGTTCTATATATCACACACATGGGCCACAGATGGCCATTTTAATTTCAGAACTCAAATGTAAGAGATTCAGCAGATTAACATTTGGCCAAGATTGAGTGCTGTGGAAAAGTGTATCTGTGAGTCTCAGCTCTAACCACAGAGTGTGACTCCATTCCCCACAAACAAAACCTTTGTTGGACCTCTCCCCAGGCATTCCCCCACCCTCACCCCACTGTTACTCTTTCCTAATGAGTAATATGTGTTCCCATTTTACAGATGAGTAAACAGAGGCACAGACATGAGTAATGCCTTGCCCAAGGTCAAACATCAAATTAGTGGCAGAGTTAAGGCTAGGTCTCCTGGATCCCAGTTCAATGCTTTTCCTATACCATTCAGTCTCTCTCCAGCTTACCTTCTCCCGGTAGGAAAGGGCTGGATGGATAAACTTCCTATAAAGTAGGCTGGCACCCTTGGTATAAGGGGAGAGGAGCCACACTACAAATGCCATCTTGATTTCATAATAGAAAGGGAACCTGTGAGAGAGAGGCAGAGGCAAGAAGGAATCAGGAAGGGGAGGAAGCTGGCCCTGCCCAGTCCCCATCCCTAGCCACCCACCATCCCCATACCAGGAAATGAAGATGTCCGTGAAGGTCTCTACTGTCATAAAGAAGGCGAAGACGATCCAGTACATCATCCATCGCACCTGAATAGGGCAGAGGCAAGGATCCCCAGGGTCAGGCCAAGGTTGCCCAGCCTCCGCTAATCCCTCCCCACTAGCCCCAGTCTGGTGGAAATATTCCCCTGAGGAGCTGGTCCTGCTGCATTCTCTTCTAGAGACTCATCCTCTCTAGATGTTTCTTCTTCTCCCACTCCAAGGACAGCTTCCTTCACATCTTTCCTCTAAGGGACCCTGTCAACATCTCTGCCATCCCCTGCCACCTGCTTGTGATTACGGCTGATGTTTAGATAACGTTTACAGTTAAAAGTGCCATAAATTACCCCATATCGGTAACTCTTTTCCCCATTTTAGGAAACCGAAGTCGGGGCCAATGAAGCAGATTAATACTAAATAGAATCACCCTCGGGGTCTGACCCCCCAGTTCAGCATTCTTTCCCCTACAATACTCTTGTCTCTCTCTCTCCTGGCCCCCCATCAATATGCCAAAGGCCCTCTTTGCGGCTGCTGCCGCACCGGCCCCTGCCCCCCGCGGGGGTCTGCACTCACATACTCCCGGATGTTCTTGGTCTTCACAGCTTTGTAGGAGGCGTAGGCCGGGTACAGCATCCCGAACACCAGCCTGCGGGAGGAGGGGGTGAGGGGAGGCGCCGGGGCTCCGGGAGGGTCCCCAAGCCTGGCCCGCTGCCCGCACACGCACACCCCGAAGCCCGCCCGGGCCCGGGGAGCAGCACAGCCGCCTCCCCGCCCCCGGCACCCGTGGGCTCCCACTCGGGCCCGGCCCTGCGCGGGCGCCGTGCCCCCGGGAAGGCCGGGGGGACTCCCGGACGCTCGGCCCCGGCCCCCCGGGCCCCCGGCCCCCCGGGCCCACTACTCACACCACCAGGCGGGAGATGACCCAGGACACCATCCTGCCGGCCGCGGGCCCCGGAGAGGCTTCCAGGGGCCCCGGGGTGCTGGGGCGCGGCTGCTCGCGGCTCCGCGGCGCTGCTGCCCCGTCCTGTCCCGGCCAGTCCCGTCCCGGCCCGGCCCAGCCCGGCCCAGCCCGGCCTTGGCCCCGAGGCGGAGTCTCAGACCGACTTGAAAGTTGCACTGACCTAACTTCGGTCCAATCCGCGAGCGCGCGCGGCGCAGGCGCAGTGCGGGCCCCGCGGTCCGGAAGGCCGAGGCCGGGCCGGGAGCCCAGCGGAGCCTTAAAGGGGCCGAGGCCTGCCGAGCCCGGGGCCACGCCGCCCCGAACGCGGCTCCCCAGACCCCAACCACCCGCTGCTTCCTCGGGGCCCGACGGACACGGATGCCTTTACTCAGGCTAGAATTTTTCTTATTACTTTAGCTAATTTATTTCAGAAGTGATTATTAGTCGTTTACCGTTTAATAAATGTATTCTCATTATTTTTACATTTTGCATTTCAGATTCTTTCCCACCTCCAGAGAAGGCAGCAAAGTGATGTCACTGGCACATGTGAAATCATGCAAAATATGCCCGTATCATCCCATCACGGAAAAGGACGAGAAACATGAAGAGCCGCCGGCATTTAGCCCACAACAAGCTCTCTGAAGCCATCCCCCACCCCATGCCCGCGCGCTCCTCTCCCAAAGCCCGCCCTGGACTCCGCGGGACCCGAGTCCCCAGATCTGGAGCTGGCTCAGGAAAGCTCCAGTTCAGGAGGCCGGGGCCCTGACCCCGGGGAGCTGGGGGGCTCTGAGGTCGCATTTGAACTCAGATCTTCCTGACCCCGCACAACCTAGCTAGGAGGTTTGCTTGGGACTTGGCGGGGAGAAGGAAGGCACTGGGGGCTTGGGGACCACCAGGGGAAGGGCTCGGGTGTCCTGCTGCAGGACTAAAGGAGGGAGGAGGGCCAGAAGGGGCGGGCTGTGAACGGCTTTGAATGAGAACAGAAGCTCTCGATCTGATCCTGGAGGTGATAAGGAGTGAGGGAGTTGATTAGCAGGGAGTGACAGGTCACACCTGTGCAATGGGAAGAATGCTGTGGTAGCTGAGTGGAGGATGGGCTGAATGGGGGAGAGACTTGAGGCAGGCTGTTGCAATGGGCTGGAGAGCCTGTACCAGCTGGCCCTAATTGCAGTCTCCTTGAAGGCAGGCTTGTTTAACCATGACCCCGTTTGGGGTTTTTCTTGGCAAAGCTACCAGAGTGGTTTGTCATTTTCTTCTCCAGCTCACTTGACAGATGAGGAAAGTGAGGTAAACAGGGTGAAGTGACTTTCCCACCACACCCCTCCCTAATCTATTCCCCCAAGCTTCCACCCCAGGACTGAAACCTCCTCCAAGTTTTCCAGCTTTCTTTTACAAATTGCCCTTCACTGTTGGATTGTAAGGGGTGGTCAGGTGGCACAGTAGGTAGCTTGCTTGTCTGGAGTCTGGCTCTTGTTTTGTTGTTCTTTTGTTTTAATCGTGTCTGACTTATTGTGACTCAATTTGGGATTTTCTTGCAAATATATTGGAGTATTTCCTTTTCCAATTCCTTTACAGATGAGGAAACTGAAGCAACAGGATTATCCAGACAGTTTGAGATGGATTTGAACTCAGGTCTTCCTGACTTTAGGACCAATTCTCTTTCCGTTGCTGCCACCTAGCTGCCCAGGAGTCATCTGAGTTCAGATCCAACCTCAGACACTCAGCTATGTGATCCTGAGCAAGTCTTTTAACCTTATTTGCCTCAATTTGCTCAACTGGAAAATAAGCTGAAGAAAAAAATTAAAAGCTACTCCTATATTTGACAAGGGAAAATCCCCAAAATGGGATCACAAAGAATTGAAAACAACTGAACTATAATTACAATTCAATTGTAAGCTTTTTGAGGGCATGGACTTGGTCTCTCTCTCTCTCCCTCTCTCTCTCTCTCTCTCTCTCCCTCCCTCTCTCTCTCTCTCTCTCTCTCCCCCTCTCCCTCTCCCTCTCCCTCCCTCTCTCTCTCTCCTTTCCTTTTCTTTCTCTTTTTCTGTCCTTCCTTCCTCCCTCCTTTCTTTTTTCCTTTCTCTCTCCTCTCTTTCTTTCTCTTTCTTTCTTTCTTTCTTTCTTTCTTTCTTTCTCTCTTTTTCCCTCATATTTATAACTCAAGAACATGGTAATCTCTTAATAAATGCTTGTTGAAAACCAACAAGTCTGATTTAAATTGTCTCTTGTTGCCTCCCTCTGAAAAACAGAGAAAATAACTAACTCCCCCTTCTCCCACAAAAGGATGAGGTAGGAATAGTGACATCATGTCTACTCAGAGTTCCTAAGAGAAAGGGAGTGGTGATTATTATTTACTAAAAGTAATATTTAACTCCTACCTATGTTCCCTGGGGGATGGAAGAGTTAATGTAAAACTGCAGTGAAAGTCTTCTGGGAAAAGGTAAGCTTCTTAGGACAGGAGATAAATATATGCTGTCCGTTGTAATGCCATTATTAATTATTATCATCAATTTTATAGTTACAACTGGGTGTGAGAACTGGCCATGAAATCTACCAGAGGAAAACTTCCTCAAGAACCTCCCTGTCCTTACCCAGTTTGACCAGTGTCCATAAGCAGAAAGGGACTATTGCCCAGGGTCAGATTTCTCCTACTGAAAACTTTTGGGTCTAGGGTTGGAGTTCTTAACCTTTGGACCACATAGAAAAAGTCCTGTGGATAGATTCCTGGGGGGGACCATAAACTTGAATTGGAAAAAAAATGTTTATCTTATTTTCTGAACCTTTGGTTTCCTTTGTAATACTACACATTTTATTCCATGCATATAAGAACATTATTCTGAGCAAAACACCATTCTGGGGGGGGGGGGGGGGCGGAGTAACACCTCTGACTTGAGTTAACTGAAGATGGTGTGTATTGTCCTTAAATCAAATCATATTATTACCTCTTACATTTTTCAACAAAATTTTCCAGGTGAAGAAAAGACTAAAATGAATGTAAGGGGTAATACTAAGGAGGAAATAAGTCACAAAAGGGCAGCCTTTGAGTTCAGGGAAGCATTAAAAAAGAGAAGAGAAGGGCAGCTAGGTGATGCAGTGAATAGAGCACTGGCCCTGGAGTCAGGAGGACCTGAGTTCAAATGTGACCTTGGGCAATTCACTTAGCCTCATTGTCTTGCAAAAACCTAAAAAAAAAAGAGAAGAAATATCTTTGCCTTGGTTAACAGCAATCATTTTTAAAATGTATTGTCATTGTCATTTTATAGTCCTAGAAATGGATGCCTTTACTTATGCTTGACTTTTTCTTATTACTTTAGTTAATTTAAAGTTATTTCAAAAATTATTATTAATAAATTGTTTACCATTTAATAAATATGGCATTTCAGATTCTTTCCCCACCTACTTGAGGCCAGCAAAATGATATCAATTGTACATGTGAAATCATGCAATATATGTCCATATTACCCTATCAGGAAAAAGAAAAAGGGAAAATAAAGATCTGCTGGCATTTAGCCAACAATAACAAGCTCTTTGAAGCCATCACCCACCCCTTCCCCTCATGGACACTCCTCTCCCAAAGCCTGCCCTGGTCTTTCTATGATATATGAGTCCCCGGATCTGGAGTTTACTCAGGAAAGCTCCTACAAGTTCAGTTTTGGAGAGGAGAAAAATGGAGGCTGGGATCCTTGAACATGGGGCAGCTGGGGGGGGGGGGGTTCTGAGGTTGGATTTAAACTCATCTTAAATCCAGGTCCTGAGCTCTCTCCACTTCACAACCTAGCTAGGGTGTTTACACAGGACTTAAAGGAGGCAGGGGAGAAGAAGAAAAAGAAGGCATTGCAGGCTTGGGGACAGAGAAAAGGCTTAGATATTCTATTGCAGAAACAGCTGGAAGCCTAGGAAAAAAGAAGAGTAAAATAGAAGGAGACTGGAAAGGTAGGGGAGGAGAGGCAGGTTTTGAAAGGCTTGTGATCCCCCTTTTTGAGGGGTTTTCTTAGCAAAGTCATTGGAGTGGTTTGCCATTTCCTTCCCCAGCTCATTTAGCAGATAAGGAAACTGAGGCAAATATAGTTGAGTATAGATTTGAATTCAGATCTTCCTGACTCTAGATCAAGTTCTCTATCTACTTTGTCACCTCACTACCCTGAATTTTAAAAAAGCACTTCATAGGGGCAGCTAGGTGGTGCAGTAGATAGAACACCAGCCCTGGAGTCAAGAGGACCTGAGTTCAAATCCAACCTCAGACACTTAATAATTACCTAGCTGTGTGGCCTTGGGCAAGCCACTTAACCCCATGGCCTTGCAAAAATCTTTTTTGAAAAGCACTTCATATCTGTATAATACTTTAAAGAATTTTCACATCCATTCTCTCTTGGTTAGAGGTTTCTGGCTGATCCCTTTGGGGTGATATTGTAAAGGAGACATTTATTTATTCAAGTATGAGTTGAAATAGATGACCTAGAAGGTCCTTTCAAGACTAGATTCTTCAATCTCATGTCATAGGTAGGGGACATATTATCCCAGCGAGTTTGTTTTCTTTAACATCTCTTCTTTACCACCCATGAGTTCACCTTCTTAAGAGTTTAGGAGACTGGAAGAATCCCCTAGATATGACATTCTTTACCTCATACCTCATATGGATGACTTTGTCAAGATTGCCTTAGCTTTAGGGAGGTATCTCACATCAAACTACCCAGGCTAATATTGTTGTGAAACATTATCAGTGGATGAAACTTAAGGTATCATCTCCAGGGTTTCAGAGTGTCCCTGACTGGAAAAATGAACAAGAAATTGTATCTGAGGATTCAACCAAGTGTTTCTCTCAAAAGAAGCATAAGTCTTGAAGAGAAGCTATTTTTCTTTTCTGTTTTTTTTCTAGTCAATCAATAATTTATTTGTTCCTTTTAAATAGTAAATCATTTTTTCTAATTATATGTAAAGATAATTTTAAACATTCATTTTTTAATGCACTTGACTTTATTTTTTTATTTTTTTATTAAAGATTTTATTTGAGTTTTACAATTTTTCCCCCATCTTACTTCCCTCCCCCCACCCCCACCCCCCACGGAAAGCAATCTGTCCGTCTTTGTTTCCATGGTATACACTGATCCAAATTGATTGTGATGAGAGAAAAATCAAATCCTTAAAGAAGAAACAAAAAGTCTAAGAGATAACAAAATCAGACAATAAGATTTTTTTTTCTAAATTAAAGGGAATAGTCCTTGAACTTTGCTCAATCTCCATGGCTCTTTCTCTGGATACAGATGGTATTCTCAAATTCCCAAAATTATCCCTGATTGTTGCACTGATGGAATGAGTGAGTCCATCAAGGTTGATCATCACTCCCATGTTGCTGTTAGGGTGTACAGTGTTCTGGTTCTGCTCTTCTCACTCAGCATCAGTTCATGCAAATCCCTCCAGGCTTCCCTGAATTCCGAGAAGCTATTTTTCTTAATTTTTCTGAATTTTAAAAAAAAATCTCATTTTATTCTGGTAACATTATAAGACCATACATTATAAAACTGTTGCTGTCATGAGATGTGATCTCAGAAAGGTGCTGCTATGACAAGCAAGTGAATTGGGTTTAAGTTGGGGGGAAGGGGAGAATGGAAAACCGCACTTTCTTCTCCAGAGCCATCTAGGTCCGTAGGCCAGATATAGATCAGGACAATTGGAGATGAATATGTTTGATATGTACAACCTATATCAGATTGTTTGCTGTCTTGAAGAGGAAAAGGAGAGGGAGGGAACATCTAGAAGTCAAAATCTTACAAAAACGAATACTGAAAACTAAAAAACAACAAAAATGTTGCTGTCCTATGTTGGTAGAGAAGGACTTTCCTCAAGAAACTTTCCCTATATCAAGGGAATAGCAGATCCAATATAAGAGAAAAAAAAAAGACAGAGTCCCTGGGAGAGAAGCAATGAGATTAATTTAAATACCCTTTTGACATCTCGGGTTTTGTTTCTCCTGCATGCTTAGCCCTAAGGCTATTGACATCCTGGACTGATTATACTGGAGATTCTGAGCAGTTCATTGGTGATATGACCAAAGGCAGATGACCTCTTGTTCTGACCATGAGGCAGACAGATCATGTGTTCTCACGCCCTCTGGACTTCAGGGAACCAAACATCAGGTCCCTATACAAGGGAGAAATTGCTTCTATCCTGTATGATCTAGAGGTCCACTCTCATACAGACATTTGGATAGTGGACATTTGCTCTTTTCCCCAGGACCCCCTTTTCTGGGAAAAAATAGTGGATCTGCTTCTCTATAATAACAGGACAATTGCCTTCAGGATGATGAGAGTACCAGCTGTGCCTTAAATAAAGTTGAAGGAGGCTGGCCATGTGAAGGACTAGCTAGTGTAGTGTCCATCCCACATGGCCTATGGGTCATCACAAGGTCTGGGATGAGAAGGACAGAGTGGGGCAAAGGGAGAAGAGCAAAAAGGCAGGCTCCCATTCCATTCTATCTACATTTTCCAATGCTCTCAACTATTAAATCCTAAGGCCTTTTCTCAACCCTCATTGTACTTGTCTTTGAAACTTTTGACACTGGGTTCCTCTCCTCTTAGGACTAACCTCTCCTTCCCAGGGTTGTTATGGTGCTGAACTCTCTTGGTTCTCTTCCAATCTATCTGACCTCTTTTCTTCTAACTCCTTTTACTGTAACATTATCCAGCTCCTGCCCACTAAGTGGGGACATCTTGAAAACTCTGTTCTAGGCAGTGGTGTGTTCATAAATGTTTAACCACTGGCTCTCCTTTAAAAAAAAAATGAAATAATGTATCCATGATATAGCTTTAAATTTAATCTGTCTTACTGATTTTTTTCCCACCACTTTGTCAATTAGATAATCAACAAAACAACAAATCAAGTCCTGGTTTTATAGAGTTGATGATTATAAAGGTGTAAATAGTCACACTGAAAATTTAACAACCAACATTCTGGAGCAAGTTTGAGCTGGCTCCAGTACATCCCTGGTTCTAGACCTTCTTCTGCTTTCTCTCTACACTCTTCCTTTGGTATTTTTAGATGTAACAAACTCAAAAAGTCCAAAATGAAGCTCATTATTACCTTCTCCCCTTATTATCTCTACTATAGGATTCTCTTATTCTGTTCAGGAGCTACCTCCCTTCCTGTAACCCAAGTTCCAAGCAGCATGCTCATCCAAAAATCCAATCAGTTTGTGCAGCTAGGTGGTGCAGTGGATAGAGCACTAGCCAGTCAGGAGGACCTGAGTTCAAATGAGGCCTCAGACACTTAATAATTGTCTAGCTGTGTGACCTTGGGCAAGTCATTTAACTCCCATTGCCATAAACAATTTTTTTTAAAATCCCATCAGTTGCCAAACTCTATCTCTATTCTACCTTCACATTAGGTCAGTACTTCCATCCCTTTCTCCCTACTATCTTGATTTAGTTGCTCATCATCTGTTGTCTTAACTCTGACAATCTCCTCCTTAAAGGGTCTCCCTTGCCTGCAGGTTCTTCCCTCAATAATGCACAAAGACATCAAATTGACCTTTTTTAAAACACAGAGTTGAACACATCTCTTCCCTACTTAAAATCTTTAGTTGCTCCTGGTTGACCCTAGAATAATATATAAAATCCTTAGCCTAGCATTTAAATCCTTCTACAATCTACTCCATACCTTCCTCTCTAGCCTTATTTCATACTTCTTTTCTTCCTATATTCTCTGTTCCAAAACTCCTGTTCCCCGGACACAACAGAATATGTGTTCTCTCTCTCTCTCTCTGGGATTTTGTCAAAAATGTCCAAAATTTTTGGAATGTACTCCCTCCACACTAATACCTTAGTAAAATTCCTAATTTCCTTTCAAAGCAAATCTGTTGATTTTTGTCCTTCATTATCCAAGAAGACCATGACATCAGGGGAGGTGATGCCATGACAAGAATGTGAATTGGATATGAGCGAAGGGGTCACCAGGCCACTTTTTCCTCCAGAGTCATCTGGGTCAATTGGTCAGATATGAATCAGGAGACTACCCTGGATGTGAGACAGTCAGGGTTAAATGATTTGCCCAAGGTCACACAGCTAAGTAGGTGTCAAGTGTCTGAGCCCAAATTTGAACTCACAGCCTCCAGATTCCAAGGCCAGTGCTCAATCTACTGTGACACAAAGCTCAGGTAAGCTTAATAAGGCTTTTCTTTATTTCCCCTAGTAATCAATCTCTCTCTTTTATTTTGTAACTTATACTTAATGTGCTCAAATTGTATACCCTAATCTCTTTGAAGGGAGAGGCTCTTTCATTCTTATCTTTGTATCTTCAATTCCCAGAAAAGTGCCTTGCCCATATTAGGCAAATAATAAGTTTTTGTAAATTATATCCAACTAAGCTATACACAGAAACAGAGACTCTATCAGAAACTGAACCTTAAGCAAGCATCCCACAGAGTTGCCTAATAGTACACAAATATTGTGGAGACCAAACTGATAGGACTAGTCCAATTGCTTAGATAGGGGAGAAAGAAAGGGAGAGTGAAGATGATAATCTGAACTGAAACAGGGAAATCAGGAAGAGAGAGGGGTGAGTTTAGGGAGAAATATCAGTTCTGTAGGGGCAATGTCAGAGACTCATCTTCTTATATTCAAATCTGGTCTCAGACACTTAACTATGTGACCCTGAGCTAGTCACTTCACCCCAGTTACCTCAGTTTCCTCATCTGTAAAATAAACTGGAAAAGGAAATGGCAAACCTTTCCAGTATCTTTGCCAAGAAAATCCTAAATGGGGTCACAATGAATTGGACACCACTGAAACAACTGAACACAAACAACCACATCAGTTCTGTGCCAAGATCTTTGCCTAGGAAGGAACAGTACAAAATTGACAAAATAGGGAGCTGAAAACCAAGATAAGTACAGAGATAATAAGAGCACTTGTTTGCCCTTGATGAGTTCAAGTCATCTGGCCCAGATGAACTACATTCCAAAGTACTGAATGAGCTAACAGATGTGTTTGCTGACCCTGCGTCAATGACCTTTGCAAAGACTGTGAGCAATAAGAGCGATGCTGCAAGATGAGGTAAGGCAAATGTCCCAATTTTCAAAAAGATTAGAGGATTCAGCCTGGGAACTATTGGCCAGTGAATCTGACTTCTATTTCTGGAGAAAAAAAAATTCTAGAATAGATTATAAAAGGGATATCTAGGGAACATTTAGAAAAATAAATGGCAGAGAGCCAACTTGGCTCCATCAAGGTCAATCCAGAAAAACTTTGTTTCCTTTTTTGGTGGAATTACTAAATAGGTAGATTAGCAGAATGAGTTAGATATAGTTTGCCAAGATTTTAGAAAAACATTTAACAAAGTCTGTCACACTACTCTTGTGCACAAGATGAAGAGGTGTGGTATGTTCAGATCTGGTTAAATGGCCAAATTGGAAGAGTGGTCTTTAAAGTTGGTTCAAGGGCCAAGGAGTTCACTGAATAGAGCACAAGCCTTGGAATCAGGAGGACCTGAATTGAAATCCCACCTCAGATACTTACTAGATTTGTGATATTGGTCAAGTCATTTAACTTAATTGCTTTTTCTCCCCAAAATAAAGTTAGTTCAATGTCATCCTAACCTTTCTTGGCAGGAAGCCTAGAGAGTCTGTGCTTGATTGTGTGCTATTTGTCATAGTTTAAAAAAAATTAATAACTTAAATATAGGTATAGATTTTTGTTGTTATCATCAAGTCATTTCATTTGTGACCAGCTTTTTCATGATCCCATTTGGGGTTTTCTTGGCAAAGCTACTAGAAGAATTTGCCATTTCCTTCTCCAATCATTTTATAGATGAGAAAACTGAGGCAAATGGGTGACTTGCCTAGGGTTACACAGCTAGTGTCTGAGGCATGATTTGAACTTAGAAAGATGATTCCGAGGTCAGTGCTCTATGCAGTAAGCCACTTAGCTGCCCCAAAGATTACATTTATTACTTTGCATTATTATATTACATTACATTAAATAGATAACATTTATCAAGTCTGTAGATAACACCCAGGAGATATGACTAGCATGATGAATGACAATCAGATTCTAAAATTATCTTGTCAGTTTAGAATATTGAACCTAATTTGAAAAGATGAAATTTAAAAGATAAGTGTAAAGCCTCATAATTATGTTCCAAGAAATGATTAAGTAACACTGAGTCAGCAGCTAAAACCAAACAGGAGCTCCCCTCTGACTATTTTGCTTCTAGGCTAGCTCTCACAGCCATCATCTGAGGAAGGAACTGCTATGGAGAAGAAACCAGTCATGCCCACCAACTAGGAGCCACCATCAGGACAGGTGAGTCAGCCTAGCTAAGCATCAAAGCAGCCAAAGGGGCAGCATGTACTAGGCAAATAAAATCATTAATACCACCTTAACCACCATCTCCCTTCAGTCCCTGATGGAGACACCATAGGACCTTCTACCCAAGACCTTTAAAAATAGATCATTGGATCTTTTCATCTGACTTGAAACCTTTCATAGTTTCTAGTTTAGTGTCAGCAGCCATCATCCTAGAAAGAAACTTCCCCTTTGAAGACGAAGCCTAGTCACTGCTTCTGCAGATGCTACAACCATAGCTACTGAATATTCAGAAAAGAAATTTCTTGCCACCAATGTCTTTGAAACTGTCAAATGGTTCAACATTAGGAACTGATTATTTCTTCGATGGAAATGACATTAGAAAAGAGGCATTTCCATCAACTCTGCCACTGCATTCTAATGACCATCAGATCTTTTCAGATGATTTGAAAATTTTCATGATGTTATCCCCACCTTAGAATGTAAACTCATTTGAGAGTAGGGACAGTCTTACTTTTCTTTTTGTATACCCATTGCTTAGAATGCTTTGTACAGGGTAAGTGCTTAATAAATATTTATTTATGCAAAAAAAAAAACCCTAATTGTCTCAGGCTACATTGAGAGAGGTATGTTATTGTTCAGAAAGTGACAGTCCTATTCTGTCCTGATTAGACCCATCTGGAGTATGATGTTCTGGTTTGGGGCTATGTTTTAGAAAAGATATTGGAAAGCTAGAAAGTACCCAGAGGAAGAACCTTAAAATCAAGTATTATGAAGATCAGTTGAGGACACCAGAGATTGTTAGACTAGATATGTTTTGTTTGGATGTCACCTCTGTCTTCAAGTTGAAAGGTTGTTGATTGAAAGAGTAAAAAGATTATTTCTGCTTGGACCCAGGGGACAATAAAATGGACAGAATATAAGGAAGAACTTCATAGCAATTTTTGATGGTGAGACATGTCCAATTCATCATGACACCATTTGGGATTTTCTTAGCAAAGATCCTGGAATGATATGCTATTCCCTTTTCCAGAGCATTTTACAGATAAAGAAATTAAGGCAGACCGGGCTAAGTGATTTGCCCAGAGTCTACAAAACTAAGAAAGTGCCTGAGGCCAGATTTGAACTCATGAAGATGAGCCTTCCTATCTCACTTCACTACCTAACTTCCTTTATAACAATTAGAGTTATTCAAAAAGGAACGATTTCAGAAGATAATGGGAAAAGCACACTAAATGATTTACTCACTAAAGATGTCAAACAAAATTTTTATTCCACTTGTTTGGGGCATTATAGAAGGTATTTTTGGTTTATTTGTGGATTGGTTTAGATACCCTGTGAACCCCCCTTCCAACTCCAAGATACTGTCATTCTGTTTTGGAAATGCCCTTGCCAGCCACTATTGACCAATTCATGCCATGCTTCCTTACATGCTCCCTGTCTAATGCCCTAGTCCCATCCCCTAGTCATTTTTTTTTTTTTTGCCTTATAGTGTCTCAGACTTTTTATCAAAGGGGATAGAAGGGAGGCAGAGTGGAGTCACAGGAAGTCAGTTTGCAATGAGGGTGTCTCCTCTGTCCTGACTGCTAGCTTGGATAGACAAGGCTAGTGCATGTAATGAAGGGCTTACATGCCAGAGAGAGTTTAGGCTTGATGTGACCAGCAAGGAAACCGCCACAGATTCTTGAGGCAGAGTGACATGAGGGAAGCAAGGTTTTAGGAAAGTTACTGGGACAGTGGTAGAGAGGAAGAGGGATGGGTTCTGGGAAGGAAGAGTAATCCAGTAATCCAGGCAATAACAACAATAACCCACATTTGTAGAGCAGTTTAAGGTAGGCAAAGGTGGACTCCTAGGAGTCAGGCATTATGCCAAATGTTTAACAAATATGATTTCATTTGATTCTCCCAGTAATCCTGGGATGTAAATGTTAATATTATCATCTTCATTTTACAGTTAAGGAAACTGAGGCAAACAGAGGCTAAGTGGTTAAGTGATTTGTCTAAGGTCACACAGTTGGTATGTATCCAAATACATATTTGAACTCAGGTCTTCCTAATTTCATGATCAATTGTCTACCCAAAGGACAACCTAGATGCTCTTTTGGGATGTATTGGTATGATGTTGATGATGTTTGTCCTTCATTCTCAAAGAAGACCATGACATCAGGTAGGTGATACCATGGTAAGAACATTAATTGAAATTGGGGAGGGGTTACTAAGTCATAGGTCTCATTTTCTCCTCTAGAACCATCTGGGTCCAGTGACCATTTATGAATCTGAATGATTGGAGATGGCCTGAGGTAATCAAGGTTAAGTGATTTGCCCAAAGTCACACAGATCGGTATACACTTACCTATTTACAGTATATTCTAACTTCACTAGACTGCAAGCTCCTTTGCGGGTTTTTTTTTTTTTGCATCAAATATCTTAAATAAAAGAAGAGGGAAGGGAAATGGGCATTTATATGGCACCCACTATGTACTAAGCACTTTACAAACATCTCATTTGATTCCTACAACAACCCTTTGAGGTGAGTTGGATTATTAATCATTTTACAGTTAAAGAAGATGAGGTTAAATAAATTGTACCAGGTCACACTGCTGGCAAGCATCTAAGGTTAGATTTGAACTCAGAGCCTCTCAAATCCAAACTCTGTGTCACATCCACTGTACTCCCTAGATGTCCCTAGCAGCAAAATGCTTTCTTCCTCACAACTGAGAAGTGGGTAATGAAATATTTTTAACATATGAAGAATCTAAGGTCCCAAATCATATGGCTAGAAAGTTTCAAAGTCAAGATGAGGTAGGTGAAGAACACCTCAGGTATCACAGGGGTTAAAAGTAGAAAAATGGAAAAATCTGATAGATATGTTTTCAGAAAAATATATATATTTATATATGCCACCAGGTGACTGAATATGATAGAGAGACATACAGAGGAGAGAACAGAATAAAGCAGAATTGGAATCAGAAAGGTCAGATTTTGAATCGTTTCTCTGACACTTATTGACAGTGTGACCCTGGGTAAGTCACATCCTCTCTGGGCATCAGTTTCTCCATTTGTCAATGTGGCCTGGGTGGTTTCAAAGGACCCTTTGATTCTCAGTCTCTAATCCTTTGAGAAAGGATCACAGAAGTATCTGACAGCAGCAGCTAGGTGGCGCAGTGGATAGAGCAAGGGCCCTCATCTCAGACTTAATAATTACCTAGCTGTGTGACTTTGGGCAAGTCACTTAACCCATTACCTTGCAAAAAAAAAAAGAAAAAAGTATCTGACAGAACCCTGAGGTTATGATTTCTGATGGGGAAATGGTGAGTCTGATCTTAGACATATTGATGGCAAAATACCCATGTAGGCACAAATACTGCTTGATGCCAACTTTGTCTTTGCCACAGATTTCTTCCCTCTGCTCTTCTTTGTGAAATGATAGGATTGACAAGACTGAGCTCTCTTCCAGTTGGAATGAGCCTTCCCTATAATTAAGCTTTCCTCAGGGTTCTAGGGTGTCCCCTGTCTCGCTGGGATTTCCTGACAGCCAAACACCTTCCTGACCTTTCACCCTGCCAGCTGGCACCCTGTATGTGCTGTGGTCAGGACAGGAATAACCTTAACTTGTGACTCGGGCCCAGGTCTTGTGAACCAGTTCCGGTGACTAGGTTACACATGAACTTCTAACAAGATGGAGAGGTGGACTGGCCTGAGGTGGGAGGGGAGACAGGCCAAGGATCCCTAAGGGCTCAGGACAGGCTGCTCAGATGCCGGTATGTGAATGCTTATGTGTATGATGGTTCTGGCACTGCCTTGGATGAAGTGCCTTTGAGCCCGTGAAAATTAAACAGGAGACACAGGAAAAGGTAAGGGGCTTTATTGGAAGAAAGAGGTGAATCCGAGCTTTACACCTGAGCCATATGGATCGATATTGTCGGCTCCGCTGGGTCTCCATGGAGGGCGACCAAATCCTTTCACCATAGCCCACCCCTTGGTTCCTCATCTCCAAAGTGCCCAGAAGGTGGCAGCAGAAGCTAATCTCCTAGGTACCCTCACCTCATGGTTGGTTTAACAAGGCTGCTACCTCACACCTGGCTCTTCTCAAAGGGCAGCCACACTGGGAGACACATAGAGAGGCTGTGTGTCAGTTCATAGCTAGTGGCAGATGAGCCACATGGAGCCCCAGGAAACCCCTTTGGGGGTTTAACTTGTACCCTGTGAGTGCCAGGGGCCTGTGAGCAAAGACATACAAGTGTCCTATCTGCCAACTTTTTCCCCTCCTACCCATGAAAGATCCAACCAGGGGCAGCTCGGGATAAACAGATGGGCAGGCTCAAGGGTGAGGACAGATTGGTATTGAGCCAAGATGGAATCAGTGGCTGGCTACCAAGCCCTTAGTCATCTTCTGCCCCCAGGCAGGAGGGAATCCTGCATCTCAGAAAGAGCTGGGGGATGGATCAGCAGCACCAGGGGAAGCCTGGGGTTTATTATTGCTTTTGGTGGGGGTGGGGTTGGCTCAAGCTCAAACAGAAGGGCTGGTACCATCATCTTTGTCCTTGCCATCAGCGGGTACAGGCACAGCTGTGTGGGTGAACAGAGGCAGAGTGGGCTGTGGCTCTCCAGGGCACTGCATCTTCATAGACCCTTCCTCATGGCAATCGAAGGGGGAGAATTAAGTAGGAGACCTGCTAGGTAAAGCAGACATTATATGTAGCTGTGTCTATAGGCATGTGTTCATCTAGGTTTCTGGCATGTGCACTCGTGTGAACAGAAGCAAAGACTGGTATGTCTCTGTGGGTGTGACTGGGTGTATGTTTGAAGGGGGAAGGCTGGCATGGATTCAGACATCGAGCTAAGGAAGGGTTTAACCACCTGAGAACAGAAATTCTGTGTTAAATAGTCTGAGGCATCAACAGAAACTCCAGGGGAGCCAGCGAAAAGCACAGATAGCCACTTATGGCAAGGATGCCTGAGAAGGATAAAGGCTTAGATATGGACTTGTTAATACAAGACAGTGAGAATAAGGGAGAGAGGACAAAACAGTCCAGCAAATGTGTCTTGTGTGTATTTTGTCTATGTTTGGAAATACAGATTGATATGTTAGGGGGTCTGTGTGTGTGTGTGTGTGTGTGTGTGTGTGTGTGTGTGTGTGTCTGTGTCTGTGTCTGTGTCTGTGTCTGTGTGTCTGTATACTTAGATTTAGGTCAGTTTTTCCAAATCAGACTGTGATCACATGTTACTGTGTGTTTCTTATATGCACATGCATGTTTCTGGGATGTATACATTTATATGCATGTGGGAACACTGGCTCCATGTGTCTTCACATGGTTACATACTGACTACAAAGGGCCCCTTGGCATCTTCCAAAGAAAACTTTCAGCATATAGTCTCCCTAGGCACTAAGATCTACAACAACATGGCGGTACACCAGGGTCTGCCCCTTGAAACTGGGTGCCAACAGCAGTTGGGCATCACCCGCTGGCATATAGCAGAATGCCCGAGGGGCCTGTACTGCCAGCTCCTGGAAACGCACAAATTTCTGCCGTCCTTCATCCCATTGGTAGATCTGGGTGAAGGAGAAGTCGCTGCCCAGGGCCAGGTAACGCCGCTCACCCACAAGGAAGGGCTGCAGTGCCAGGGAGCCTCGAGATGGCAGTGCTTGCACTTCAGAGAATCGGGTGCCTTCCCAGCGCAGGATCTTAGAATCACCAATGTACCGACTGAGGCAGAGGTAGCTGTCTCTGCCAGCACGAAAATGTTTGACTGCTTGGGCATCGGGTACTTGGGACACCTCACCTTGTGCCACAAACTGTTTCTGGGCTTTACTCCACTGGTAGATGACGGGAGCCTGGGAACTGCTGGAAACAATCAACCGAGGTTTTCCCTCACCATCCACAAACTCCAGGTCAGTATCACGGTGCCAAGCATGCAGGGCTTGGTGGGAGTAAAAGCCATTCTGGTGCCATCGGTAGAGGCTAGTGGCTCCTGCCTTTGAGCTGTCAGCTATTGCAAAGAACCAGTCACCTTCAATGCGGAAGGCCTCTAGGTCATTGGGCTTCCGAACCCGTTCAGGGTCAATATCCTGAAGCTTGTTAAAACGAGTGGTGTTTGGATCCCAATGGTAGATATAGGAGCCACCAAAGAGCTGGGCTGCCACCATGTACAGCTGGCCATCCACCACCAGTGGCTTACAGTGCACAGCTGAAGGAGCTGTTCATGGGAAAAGAAAGCAAGACAGCATTATGAAGGCCATTCCTCTCTTCTTGCCTCTCCATCCATCTGCTTTCTTGTAAATAGGTCATCTGCCCATCCTCTCCCCAGCTATCCCAGTCCACAATCATTTCTCTTTCTTCCCCAAATTCCTAAAACAGTTGCTGCTCTGTCCATCACTATTTTCTCATTGATTCATGGATGCTGAACTTATTTCCCCAGACTGAAAACTCCATGAAGGTAGGGTCCATGTATTATAGATCTCAGGATGCCCTAAAATACCTAGCCCTGGGCAGAGCTATCTCTAGGCCTCCTCATTGCTATCTTGCCTTTTTGTCTCATCTCATGGGCATTGTCTTGGTCAAACTGTGATCTGGGAAAGACCTAGCTTTAAAAAGCCAAGATCTCCCACTATATCCAGGGCCATCTCCAGTCATCCTATTTCATATCTAGCCACTGGATCTCCAGAAGAGAAGGTGAGGCTGGTGACTTTGCATTACCCCACCTCACTTAAATCCAACTCACTTGCATATCTCGGCATCAGCTCCCTGTTGTCACAGACCTCTTCGAGAATGAAGGACCAACAACAATAAGTCGGGAAGAAGGAAGGCTTACACCAAAAAACAAGACCCTTTGTGTGAATGCCATATATAGTAGGAAACAAAACAGCTCTGATTCATTGTATGTCTGGGAACAGCTCTGCTAGAATGTAATCTCTTTGATGGCAGGACTTGTCTTTTTACATTTGTTATTGTCCAATACTTTGGATAATGCCTCTTGTATGTTAAGGGCTTAATCAATGTTTCTTCTTTCATTTGTTCTTGTACAGATAGACCTATGTGTGTACATACCTTTAAACACAAACACACAAGCATGAACTTATATGAATATGTAAATATAAAATTTATACACACAAGACCAAAATTTGTCTCTATCCTGGCTGTCCTTTTGCCCAGGATAGGATCTATTACTCTCTTATTAGACTATGTCCTGCTTTACTTTGCCCTTCTTCCTCAGCACATTGAAAATTCATGGTATTTGTTTAGAGGATACCATTTGTTGCTCAAATAGCAATTTTGCCCCCATCACTGAACCTCAGGTCTGCCCTGTAGAGTGGTAAGCACAGAAGGCTATCGTGCCAATTGGCATGCTGCTCAGAGTGCTGGCAGAGGTTGGTTGCCCCCTTACCTGGAATCCGATCAAAATCACGAAGCTGCCGTTCTACATAGTCCCACTTCAGGATGGTACAAGCGCTGGCACTGGGCTGGGCCAGGGCTAAGTAGAGATCACTGGCATAAAGAAAGGGCTCAGCTGATACTGCAGGGAAAGGTAGAGTCTGGTACAGCACGAAATCTGGAGGAGGAGAAGCAGAACACTGCAGAGGAGATGTGGGGGGGGGGGAGCTGAGAGAGGGGCTTCATTGGTCCAGGTTGGGATGGAAGGCAAGAGGTGGATTAGGATGAGTTAGTGAGAAGAGAGGCAAAATGCATCAGTCAGGGTAAGAGGAAGGGTAGAATAGGGTGAGGGAGGATGAGAAAGAAGGGGGAAGATACAAGGAGCAGAGGGGTATCTGGTGGTGACCCACTGCTAAAAAGAAGGCTTTATGGTGTGCCTAATAGAGCAGTGGCCAACAGATACCCTGGGAAGATGCCTATAGGTAAGGGAGCAGTAAAGGACCTGTGATAATCCACATGCTGTTTCCTACCTGTTGTGATACAGTCGAACTCTCTGAGTGGGAGGTCCTGCACCTTGTGGTCCTGAAATCTGGGAGGGCTAGAGCAGTAGATGGGAGCCACAGTAGTATTGGTGTTTGCCAGCCACTCCACCAACCACTTCACTTTGCAATCACAGTTCAGTGAGTTGCCCCGAAGGTCCCTGGTCAATGGAAGTGAGAGATTTGGGAAGGGAAGACTAACATTCAGGAACCTGACTCAAACCTAGTCTCTCCTCCAAAGTATAGCATGTGGCCCATTTCTGTCACACAAAGGGTTCGCCTAATTCCCCAATCCTTATTTTATTCCTATTGTCCAATGCCAAAAACCAAAACAACAGCAACTTCCCTCCTCAGTTTCATGGATTATTTCCTTTGGTGAATCATCATGAATGTTGGTTGAATTTTTAATAGAAATTTTTTTAATGGAGATAATTCAAATCTGTAAAGAATGTAAGAGCTATAGATCTGGGAAAGATATTAGTAGAGTCAGGCAGGGAAATAATCCCCCCAGCCTAGGAAGTGCCTTGGGCTATTTTGTCAGCCCAAGAGTTTATTCAGGGGAATATGGAGTGAAAGTAATAGGACTTTGTGAAGAGAAATAAAGACTGAAATAACAATAATACAAATAGATAAGCAGATAAATATAAAATGTGTGATTGGAGTCCATCCCAGTTCACCTTCCTTGTTTTGTAGATGAGGAAACTGATCAGATCAACTACCTATATGACCTTTCAAAAGGCTTTTAACCTTTCCTATACTTCTATTTCCTCATCTGTAAAAGATGTCCCCTGGGATCCCTTTCAGTTATAGATTTATGATTCTATGAAATTTAGAGACCTTAGGGAATTTTTCCAAGTTCATAAAAGAAACCCTAAGTAACTGGAATTTTCAAGGTGCTTATCATTGAGCTGGTAGCAGACTTGTGCTAGAGTCCAAACCTCCCAGTCTATTCCTCTTTTGCCTATCTCACATGCCAACTACATATTCTCTATGGAAGAGTCACAGATAAGTTCTCTGTTTCTTGATGACTCAATGTTGTTTTATAAACATCAGTTGTACCACATACTGGGTTGTTATGTAATGTCATCCTCAGGGTCTACTGAGGCACAAAAGCCCCAATGAGAATAACTGACATTTGAGTTTGCCAAGAACTTTGCATACGTTCTATTATTCTTGCTCTAGCATAGTTCCATGAAGTGGGAGTCACATTCTACACATGAGGAAGCTAAGCTCGGGAAGGTTAGATGTGTCTGTGTTCTCACAAGCCAAGAAGTATCAGGGCAAGACCAAGACCTGTGTCCTCCTGATACTCTGATTATAGAAACCTGTCTTCCCTGTGACCCTTCCCTAGGACATTCAATCACCCTTCTCCTAGCTTTTGCACTCACCATCTCAATGCCAGGGATGCTCCCTCTGCCTCCTGTGCCCAGAGAATCCCTCTCTTCCTTTAATAGGCAGCTTGGGCACCAATTCCTCCATGAATCCCAACTGAATTCCTGCTCTCCTTCCAAAATTTCCTTGTATTTAGCTACTCTGTATGCATTTGCATTTATTAGCTATGGACAATTTCTGCATATATTTTTATCTGTACTCAACTCTTGAGAAGATTTTTCTTTTCTCCTGTTTCATTCTTTGCACTTGTACCTCTAGTGTCTAGCATACTGACTGACTAGTACATAGTAGGCAATTCTTATTGTTCAATTGTGTTTGACTCTTTGTGATCCTATCTGAGGTCTTCTCAGCAAAGACACTGGAGTGGCTTGAAATTTTCTTCTCCAACTCACTTTTCAGATGAGGGAACTGAGGTAAACAAGATTAAATGACCTGGCCAGGGTCACACAACTAGCCAGTATTTGAGGCTGAATTTTATCTTCCTGATCTCCAGGCCTAATGTTCTATCCATTGTACCAACTAACTGAATAAATGTTTATTTCTGTCCCTTTTCCTGCTCTCCCCCCCCCCCATCCTGCCCTGGAAAATGAACATTATTCATACATATAGTTCCCCCAATATACTTTTTAAAGAAACCTTTTAATGACTTAGGGTATCCTCTGAGAATTTTCTGAGCTACTATTTAAAATTCTCTTCTGGGGTGGCTAGGTGGTGCAGTGGATAAAGCACCAGCCCTGGAGTCAGGAATACCTGGATTCAAATCCGGTCTCAGACACTCAATAATTACCTAGCTGTGTGGCCTTGGGCAAGCCACTTAACCCCATTTGCCTTGCAAAAAAACAAAAAATAAAATAAAATTCTCTTCTTCTAATGATGTTTCCCAGATCCCAACACCCACATTTGTCTATTTCTCTAGGTTATATTATTCCCCCCTCTATCCCTTAACACTTATTTAATTTTTTAAATTTATTTAAGGCAATGGGGTTAAGTGACTTGCTCAAGGTCACACAGCTAAATTATTAAGTATCTGATGTCACATTTGAACTCAGGTCCTCCTGACTCCAGGGCTCTTACTCTATCCACTGTGCCACTTAGCTGCCCCACCTTAACACTTTTCTTAAAGCAGTTCTCAACCTTTTTTATACATACCATCGACCTCTATAGTAGACTGATGAAACTTATGGACCCCTTCTCTGAGATTGTATACTATAAAATACATAGGATTGCAAAGGAAACTATGTTAAACTAGTTGCCTATATAGATGTAATGTAAATATTTTTGTTAATTTATCTGTGCATGTATATATACACATAGATAATACACATGTAACACATTGAAGTATATATGTGTGCATTTATGTGTATATACATTTATAAATACACATACTGTGAACTGTGAATTTTGCCTATAAAGCTATATTTATATTGGTATAAACATAGATATATATCTTTGGATTATTTTTCTGAGTCATTAAGAGCAGAATTGGTGGGTGAGGTCACCTTTCACACAGATACTAAAGCTTTCTGGTAATCAAATCTATTTAGCAATTGTAAAGGATGCTTCGAGAAAGCTTCCTCAATTGTAAACAGAACAAAGACTTGCCTTCTTAATCCGGTCAAGAGCCCCTGTATCTACCTGTATCTATCTCCCTGTTTTGAAGGACAGGACTTTAGGACAACTGATGAGGCACTCCTTTTCCTGGAATGAAGTCCAGAGTTTCCTCAGCCTCATCCTAAGTACCCCCCCCCCATCCTGAGTTGCCCCTGTCCTATCCTGGGGGAGGGGCAGTGCCCTTTTTTGATTGGACAAGACAGAACATTTCAGATTCCTCCTACTGATACTCAAAACCATATAAGACCCATTGTAGGTCTAAGTTTTGCAGGGTTTGGCTGTCTAGTTAGACCCCCACCCCCTATCCCAAGCATGCCTGCATAGTCAACTTAGAGAAATTCATTCTGTTTTGCTCTTTCTTAGGTCAAAACTCTGGTAATGTTTGTCCCTGATTAGGACAAACTCTGGGAAGGTTAATGCATTTTTATTTTCAACAGGCCAAAATTCAGTGAGGACCCCTCCTTTCCAGGGACTCCTCTTTACAATATACCAATATACATAAATGTCTCTCTCTCTCTCTCTCTCTCTCTCTCTCTCTCTCTCTCTCTCTCTCTCTCTCTCCCCCCTCCCTCCCTCCCTCCTTCAAACCACAAATAATTAAGAACCCATTCCCAAAAGGGAATTTTCTCTCCCAGCCAAACAATCCAAGATATATTCATAAGAGGAGGTGGGAAAAGAACCTTACAAGTCACTCAAGATGTCCAAGGGTCGGAAGACATCTCTCGGCAGTGTCTGAAGATTATTATTGGCCAATGAGCTACAAGGGAAAAAAATATCTGAGTCAGAGTCAGAATCACCTAGAAGTTAGGAGTACTTAGATATTGGAATCATTTGGTCAGACCAACCATTCCATCTTTTTATAGCTCCAGGGACCACTAGGCAAAGTAATCTGTTGGTTTGCACAAACCTGTGGTGGGTTATACTTACAGGTGTGTCAAAGACTTGAGTCCACGGAACGTAAACCTAGACAGTGCCCAGATGTCATTGTTCTCAATGAAGCTACAGAAAAATAAGAGCTTGACTCAGTGTGGGATCCTGAATTCAATTCTACCCCTGCTTCTTCTACTCTATAATCTTAACTCTAGCCTAACTGCTATTCAAAGTCTCCAAAAAAAAGGTTACCAATCAGAGTGCATGGGACACTCGGACCCAGGAAAATTTTGAAAAAGAAGTGATGGCTAGGATGTTTTAAGGCAGTTCTCAAAACTTTTTTTTTTTTTTTGCTAACAGCACAGTAATCTTTGCCATGAAGAATCAAGGCACACTGCACATTTTAAGTTGGTAACAAAGAACAGTTCCTTGGCAGTCAGAGCTCCAGATCCATTAGGCAGGCTTCCTCTTCTTGTCTTTACCCTCCCTTTACCTCCCCAGGGCTCTTGGCAAGGTAGCCAACCCCTCACCTCTCTTCCTCTCCCATTGAGTGGCATTCTGTGACCTTCCCAAAGAGCATACAGCCAAATGCAGTTGGGGAGGAGGGTGAGAACGAGGGATTTTAAAGCACACCTGATGGGAAATCTTGAGCTGATACACCCTTTAAGTAACATTAGTTTCACTGTAATCATGCACATGATAAAGAAATAGGTGAAATGATCTCTTGAAGTTTCCCCCCTTTGGCTTTCACCCTCTGACCTTTCATTCCCAACCTTTCCCATCCAACTTCCACTCAACCCCACCCAGATCCCAGTTTCCTTCTCCTCCTTCTTTTGTTCCACCCTTTCTCCCTTCTTCTCCCACGCACAGGTACTGCAGATGGGATAGTCCCATGAAGGCATTGTCTCCAATCAGAGTAAACTTGTTGGAATTGAGTAACCTAGAGAAGGAGGCAAAGAAGAAGTTAGAACTCCCAGGGCTATGCCCATCACTCCAGTGTCCCCCCAAGGACTCTGTCTCTCCACTAAGATCTCTCCCTTTACTTTAGTCATCCCATTCTATACAGAGTACCAGTTCAGAACCCCAATGGGTTTGTTTAGATGACCATGAGTTCACTAAGTATTAAGAACAGTAAGATATAACTGAGACAAAATGTACCAGTTGGAGCTTGGATTTTCTCCTTCCTACTACCCTCCAAGGGTAAAAAAATAATGGAGACAAAGTTAAACTTTTTCCTCTCTCAGAGTCCTGGGGCACTTTCCTTTCATCAGACACTTTCCTCTTCTCTGCTACAAACTAGCACACAACAGAACAATGCTTTGATATGAACTATAAAGCACCTTCTGATACTCAGTTAACTCTTCAAAGGGTTAAAGATTGAAGTAGGGGTTCTTAATCTTTTTTGTGTCATGGACCCTTTTTTAGGGTTTTTAAATAATTAAAGGAGATACTAGATTTAATCAGAAGTTAATGAAAATAAAAATATACTTATTTTCCCCAACTAAATCTATTCCCAGATCCGTTGGTAGTCTGTGGTTGTACAGTCCAACTCTACCTAATCCCATGGACAGTGTTTATGAGGTTTTCTTGGCAAAGATACTAGAGCAGTTTGCCATTTCCTTTTTCAGCATGTCCCCATTATACAGATGAGGAATAGGAGCTAAGTGACTTGTTCATGGTCACACAGTAAGTGCCTGGGACCACATTTGAGCTCAGATCTTCCTATTCCAGGCTTGGTGCTCTATCCATTGCTCTATGTATGTGCCCAGGTTAAAAACTCCCAAACTAAACAGTCCTTTCTAAGTATTACTTAGGATAATATATATATTATCCTAAGTAATATATATATATATATATATATATATATATATATATATATATATATATATATATATTCATCCCTGCCTCCCCCTACCACCTCCTCTTGATTTTTGTTTGTTTTTTGTCTTCTTTTTTTTGCAGGGCAATAGGGTTAAGTGACTTGCCCAGGGTAACAGCTAGGTAATTATTGTCTGAGGCTGAATTTGAACTCAGGTACTCCTGTTTCCAGGGCAGGTTTTCTATCTACTCTACCATCTAATTGCCCCTGCCCCCATCTCCTCTTGAATACAAAAGTCATTTCTCTAGCCAATATGAATGGTTTATTTTATTTTCTGCCTTCTCCCTTCTAAGTTGTCACTTCTTGCTTCTCAGGCAGCTGGGTAGTGCTTGTACCGGATCAGGAAAACTGAATTCAAATCTGCACTGTCACTTCCTAGCTATAAGACCTTGAACAAGTCATGAACCTCTGTTTGCTTCAATTTTTTCAACTGTAAAATGAAGATAATATAGTGCTTACTTCCCAAGGTTGTTATTGTTTAGATCAAATAAGAAAATATTTGTAAAGTGCCCAACTTGTTATGGACCCTCAATAAAGGTTTGTTTCCTTCTTTCTGTTCATGTGAATTAATACCTCTCTCTCCTGTGAGAAATGGGAGTTATTCACACACACACACACACACACACACACACACACACACACACACCTTTCCCCCCACTGTGCTTTTTTGGCTTAAACCCATTGATGACTTTGGAAACTTTGAACCTCTCTAAGATCTATGAACTTTTATACATACATACATATATATATATATATATATATATATAATATTTCAATATAATTATTTTACTTTGGAATCCTACATACTTTATTTTGTGCATTTAACCACACAATTGTGAAATGGGATCCACCAGCTTCAAAAGATGGTCAAAGCAATGTAAAGACTAACAGAATGCCTTCTGGGGGGGGGAGCAAGAATGGGGGGGGAAATGTAAAACTCAAAATAAACAAAATATTTCTAAAAAAAATGGTCAAGGGATCCACACAAAAACATATACACAAAAAGGGCTAGAAACTTCTGTGCTAGGTCCTGACTTCCAGGACTGTCAATCTCCATACACCTCCATCCTTTCTCCACTCTCCAGACCCACGCTAAGTTGCTGGCTTTATCAAAGGCCATGTCTTTGTCTAGGTGTTTGATCCACCCCCAATATATTGGCTTCTGATTTAAAATGCTATTCTCACAGATACCCTCCCTCCCCAACTCAATCAAAGAAGCTTGGACTCTGATCCTAGAAACAGATCCCCTCTCTTTCCCTGACTCTCATCTCAGCTCCTGCTTCCAGGTGAATGCTCCCTTGTGTTTTTTTTTTTTGACAGCAACCCACCAAACTACAACCTCTCCTCAAAATCTCCCAAAGTCTGAGGTTTTCTTAAGATAGATAGTACTGATCCTTACAAGAACTGAAGGAGTGGTAGATGAGAGAAAGCTCCATCATGGATCTCTGAGAAGGCTGCATTCACCAGTGTCCTGTAGGGAAGCAGCTAGGTTAGGAATAGTGAGCATCAGGAATTATGCTAGGGGGAGGTAGGGGCTAGAGAGAAGGGGGTGGGAAGATTGAATTCAGTCCTTTACTCCAATGATCAGTTTCTTTGTTTTCCTGGTTCAAACCCTCCTTTTTTGGCCTGGCACCACTTTGGATCAATCTATGCTCCTCCCCACTGATTTCATGTTATTCAATCACAATTGCCAAAGTTATTCTTTTCTTTCAGACCTTGAACCCTAGGTTCCCCTTTCTTGACATATACACCCTCTCCTAGGGTCACTTAGATGCAATCCCTCACCCCTGGCCCCTTGTGACATTCCTTGGGAAGCTCCTCAATCCCTCCCTGTAGATTCACTTAACCTTCCCTTCCCCACCCCCTCCTTCCTTACATGTTCACCCTCTTCTCCCTGCATCCATAAATGCTATGCTCTTCTTACCACCCACACCCATCAGGAAGAAGCTGTTGCATCATCATGAGCAAACATTTTCATGCCTACTATGTACAAGGTCCTACAAGTCCTGTGCTCAGCCCTGGAGATACAAATAAAAATAGCTGACATATATATAATATATATATATATATATTATATATATACAAATAATGTGGCAGAGGTACACTGTTTAGAGTAATGGATTTGCAGTAAAGGAAATCTGGGTTCAAATGTGACCTCAGACACTTTGTTGTTGTTTATCCAGTCATGTCCAACTCTTCATAATCTCACTTGAGGTTTTCTTGACAAGCATACTCTGGTGTGACTTGCATTTCTTTCTCCTGTTCAATTTACAAATGAGGAAACTGAGGCAAATAGTATTAAATGACTTCTCTGTTACCCTCTGAGACCAGATCTGAACTCAGCAAAAGGAGTTTTCTTGACTGTGGGCCCAGTGCTCTATCCACTGTGCTACGTAGCTATCCCTAAACATTTATTAGTTGTATGTCCCTAAGCAAGTGATTTAATCTCTATCTGCCTCAGTTTTCTCCACTGTAAAATGAAGTTGATAATAACATTTATCTCTTAAGGTCGTTCTGAGATGTTTTTAAAGTGCTTTGCAAAGCTTCAAAATGCTAAATAAATGTTATTCTTATTATCATCATAGCACTGAAAAGACACTGTCCTATGATCTCATTTGATCCTCACAACAGGTTATTACTGTCCTCATTTTATAGATGAAGAGACTGAGACAACTGGAGAAACAGTTGTCTGAGGTTCAGATGTGCTCTCTGTTCTCAAAGAGCATATACTTTAGACATCCTGCTAGTCGAAGGGTGGTAGCCAGGATTCCCGATGGAATGCTAGAAGTTCAGATGATAGATGGAGGATGGCTGGCATGTTAGGCTGCACTGACCAGCATCAGTGTCAAGGAATAGAACAGGGCAAAATGTGGCTGCAATTTCCCTTCCTAGATGCATCACGTGGGGTTGTTCCCATGCATGGCCATGCAGAAATATATATGTTTGTGCACAGATCCATATATACACATAATATATTACATATATACATGCATATATACTTATATTCACCAAAGGAATTCACATGCTTGTGTGGACACATGCTCCTCACTCAGAGGGCCTTGCTCATATACTCATATTGACTTTAATATACATATTGGATACATACTCTTATCCCCCCCGCCCCAGTCATGTTTGCTGGTCCCCTGATATGCATTCCCATCAGCAAGCGCTGGAAGTCAGTGTACCAAATCCTGGAGATATAAAGATTTTAAAATATCCCACCCCAACCCTCTAAAAGCAGCTTTCTGGCTCTCTAGTTCCTGTTCCCAAGGCTTTGGGATGACAAGGCATCATGCTTATCCCCCTTTAATGTCAGACACCTTCTTGGGAATCTCCTGATCCCCTCCCCCCAGCCCCACCTATGCTCTCCCCCCTCTTTGTCTGACACCCTCTGCCTGCCCCTAGAGATATGGACTTCCTAGAAGCCCAAGCTTGTGCTTCTTGCTCCCCATCATCCCTGGTCTTTTCCTCCATTCCCCTCCCCCGGGGTAGGGCACTCACAGGGAGATGACTTCAGTGGGAAGGTTCTTGGGCACAGCCTTGGAGTCAACGCAGAAGGCAGTGTCCCGGGTACAGGAACAGCTGGGTGGGCATGGGGGAGTCTTGGGGGGCCTTTTGGCATCCCCCAGGAAGACTAGGCAGAAGCCCAGCAAGGACAGCCCCAGAAGCCGATGCCCAGATCCCTGCGGCAATGCCCACAGTCCCAACATGGCTGCAGCTAGAGATTGCCCCCTTTCACCCTTCGCTCCTCACTCACGGGCAATGCCACCCCGAAGGCTGGTCCCCCACAGGCTCCAAAGGCCCCCGAAGGATGCCAGCGCCCCAGGCTGGCACCTCCCCCCCTCGCAGCTCGGATCCGTGCCCGGTGGCCGCAGCTGAGAACTCCCAGGCAGCTGGATCCTCCCTCTCTGTCTCCCTCCCTCAGCCCCCGGTAGCCCAGCAGCCGCGGCTGCTCGTCCTCCCCTCCCCCTGGTCCTGGCCCTGCCCCTGCCCCAAGCTGCGCTCCTCAGATTGCCAGCGGCTCGCGCTGCCACGCTGCAGTCCCCTATGCCCTGGCGAGTGCGGGGAGCGCTGGGCCGGAGCGGCGGGGCCGGGGCGGGGGGGGGGGGGGGGGCGGCGAGGGACTGCGGCGGGGACAGCGCCTGCAGGGAGGGCTCTTGGAGTGAGAGGCAGGGAGGGGGAGGAGGGAGGAGAAGAGATCTTGCTGCAGTGACTTGGAAAGCGGGTGTCTCAGGACTGCGGGGCCCTGTCTTTGGTCCTCAGGATTTACATCTGGGTCTTGCCCGGGGAGTACCCGCCTGGGTATGCATGTTTACATGTATGCTGGGCATGTGCTCTCAGGCAAGCATGTGTCTGCATATATTGAACATGTCTCTGGGTAGGCATTCATACACAGACTGGCACCTAGATGGCGCAATGGATAGAGCACCAGAAGAACTTGAGTTCAAACCCGACCTCAGACACTTACTAGCTATGTGACCTTGGCGGAGTCACTTAACCTGTTATTGCCTCAAATCCAGGGCCATCTCCAGTTATCCTCACCCAGATCTGGCCATTGGTCCCAGTTGGGGCCAGAGGAGAAAATAAAGTGAATGTCTTAGCACAGCAAGCTACAGCCCCCAAAAAACACATACACAAATTCAGTTCACTTGCTTGTTTTGGCATCACCTCCCTGATGACAGGATCTTCTTCCAGAACCAAGGATAAATATCATCATCATACATAGGTGGCTGTGTGTCCAAAAGTATGTCTACAGTTATGCTTATCTGACCTCCAAAAAGTTTTAGAAGAACAACTAATTTTTCTATAGTTCTTTGGTTTACAAACACTTTTCTTTGCAAACACAACTCAATGAGGCAGGCAATGCAAATATTCATAGCCCCACTTTATAGAAGAGGGAATGAGACTCATAAATTAAGTGACTTGCCCAGGTTCACACAACTAGAAAGTGTGAGAATCAATCAAGAAACATGTTTTTGTTGTTGTAGTTCTTCAGTCTCAGTCAACTCTTCTGTGACTTTGTAGACCATAGCATGCTAGTTTTGTTCATGAACATACATATGCACCTCACTCCCTATGTAACAGGGATTAAGATAACTAGGGTGGGGTGCATATGTATGTTCATGTGTGCTGCTGAATAAAATGTGCCTTTGTTCAAAGGGCATGGTGAGTGGGTGAGAGGACAGAGTCCTTGCTATGGAATCTGGAATATTTCTGACATCCCCCCCTTTCTCCTCCCTCCCAAAAAGCCAGCTAGTGGTTTTACTAAAGAGTTCTCATAGCTGGGGACCAGCTTACTTGAGTATACAATTATTTCCTCCCTCTTCTGGAACTCTCCAGGATGAGAATTCTTTGACCTAAGTAAAGACTCTTTACTCAGGATCAGGTGGTTTCCCTTTCTCCTAAATCTTCCCTAAACCAGATTCTCCATGCCTCCTCTGTACCCCATGGGTGTTTTAGTTCTTCATACAACTCCTCTCTGCTTCTGCCTCACAAACACACAGGCTAACCTTTAACAAGATGGGGTTATCCCATGTCATCACTGCCAACCCATCTGCTTGGGTCCTCACTCTGCTCTTGCCCACTTGTGTGATAGGGAGGAGTGGGAGGGGGGCTGGGAGTTGGGGCAGCTGGGCTTCCCACTCGTCCCTGGCACAGCCCTGCCCAGCATACAAAGAGCAGAGTGAAAGTTGTCCCACCCCCTGGTGATGAGAGGATGAAGGAGGGGATAGAAAGGGTAGTCTCCCTGGTATCATCCCAGAGAGGACATAATCAGGGTCATCTTAGAAACAAGCCCAAGGAAATAGGATTCCTGGATTCTTTTCTCTACTAGAGGAAAAACAATGATGGACAAGAGAAGAGTCTAATTTAAGACTTCAAAAGAAAATGCAAAGGAAGTTTTGTTGCTTTTTTCTTCATAATCTTTGTTAGTATTGAACCCAATTTTTGACAAGCATCTATTATCTCTGTACCTCCCACTGCCCCCTTCATTACATAGTTTTTTTAATCTAAAAATATAATCCTCATAACAAATGTATAATCATAAAACAAATTCCAATTCTAACATTGACCATGCCCTTCCAAAAGCATTTCTCATTCTGCACCTTGAGTCCATCATTTACCTCTCTATCAGGAGCTTGGTAGCATATTTCATCATCTTTACTTTGGAATTGTAGTTGGACATTTTATTGATTGTGGTTCTAAATTCTTTCAAAGTTGTTTTTACTCTGTAATATTATTGTCATTGTATAAATTATTCTTTTAGTTTCTGCTCATTTCACACTGCATCAGTTCATAGAAATCTTTCCAATTTTCTTCCCAGTTTCCTCTGAAACCATTCATTTAGCTACTTATTATGGTATAATTATATTCCATTGCCATTATTTACCACAATTTGTTTAACCATTCCCAGTAGAAGGGTACGCACTAGTTTTTAGTTGGGGCTATTTTTTGTACATAAAGGTTCTTTTCCTTTTTCTTTGATCTCTGGGATATATAAATCTAGTATGGTATATCAGGGTCAGAGGGTTTAGTTATTTTGGGGGCATAGTTCCAAATTGCTTTCCAGAATGTCTGGACCAATTCTTAAGTCCATTAAGAGTGAACTAGGAGCAGTTAGGTGGCGCAGTGAATAGAGCACTGGCCCTGGAGTCAGGAGTACCTGAGTTCAAATCTGACCTCAGACACTTAGTAATTACCTAGCTGTGTGACCTTGGACAAGCCACTTAACACTATTGCCTTGCAAAAACTAAAAAAAAAGAGTGAACTAATGTGCTTATTTTTTAAATCCCTCCCCTCAGATTTGTATTGAATTTACAAACTTCAAAATGCTTTCTTCAATTACATTTGATCTTCATATCCACTCTCCAAGGAAGAGAAGGCAGATAGTATTCATAAAGAGGTAGGAAACCAGCTCAGAAATGTTTTATTAGTTTATACTGCTATTAAGTGGTATAATCTAGAATCTAAGCATCTCAATTCTTCAGCTTTTCTCCCACTATATTCTCTGTATACTGACTGACTTCCTTCACCCAAACCAGCGGGAGTGACTCTTTTTTGTTTTGTTTTGTTTTTCTTCTTCTGGATGTGAATAGCATTGTCCATAGCAATGTTGGAATTGGAATTTGTTTTGCTGGATGACTATACACATTTGTTATGATGGGTTTTATTCATCCCAGAGAGAACACAGAGTTCATCAATGTAAAGGCAGGCAAAAGAATCAAGTTTAGAGAAAGACCTGCACCATTTTGGGTCATGGAAATATGTAGAAAACTGGTGAAGTCTGTGGACCTTTTCTCAGAATAATGTTTTTGAATACATAAAAATATATTTAAAACTAAAATGTAGAATTAAATATAAAAATTGAAATGTACAATTACAAAGGAAACCAAAGGTTAGCAAAAATAAAGATGTAATCTTTTCCCTATCTAAGGTGATTTCTTTTTTAATTGATATTTTATTTTTCTGATTACATGTTATAAAAGTTTTCCACACTGATCCACATGCAAATGCATATTTTTAACTTACATAATTTCCTTCTACCCTCCTTCCCCACCCCCCTCCTCTCAACAGCAAACAATCTGGTGAATATTGTATGTGTACATTTGTGTTTAATATGTTTACAGATTAGTCATTTTCTGTATGAGGAATTAGGATTAAGGGAAAAGAAAGAAAACCATAAGATAGGAAAGAAAAACATTAGAGAAATTTTTAAAAAGTGCATGTAGTGTTTATTCAGAATGAATGTATTATGTAGGGCTTTTTTTGTTTGGTTTGTTTTTCCCCGCCTCTGGATGTGAATAGCATTGTTCATAGCAGGTGTCCTAGAGTTGTCCTAGCTCTTTGAACTCCTGAGAGTAGCTGCATTCATCAAGGTAGATCAACTTAGAATATTTTTGTTACTGTGTACAATGTTCTCTTGGTTCTGCTCCCTTCAGTCAGCATCAGTTTCTGTAATTTATTCCATGCTTCTCCAGAGTCTGACCATTCATGGTTTCCTATAGAATAATAGTACTTCATAACATTCATATGCTTGTTCAGCCATTCCCCAATTGATGGACAGTCTCTCAATTTCCAATTCTTTGCCACTACAAAAAGAGCTGTTATGAATATTTTGGAATATATGAGACTTTCCCATTTTTTATGATTTCTTCTGGATCTATATCCAAAGGGTATTATTATCAGATCAGTTTTATTGCTCTTTGGGAATAGTTCCATATTGCTCTCCAAAATAGTTGGTTCAGTTCACAACTTCATCTAAGGTGATTTCTATCCAAATTTTCTTTGGGGAAGTTGTGGAAACCAGGTTAAGAAGAATGGGACTCCTTAAGAACCTAGATTTGAAATAATTGACTATCAATAATAGACTATCAATAGATTTGAAATAGTCAATTATTTCAAATCTAGGTTCTTAAGGAACTATGCAAAATAATAGACTATCAAAGTAATAGACTATTAGAGACATGAGATCTGAAATGCAGTTATCTCCTTTCATCATCATGTTCATAAGGGAGTATTTGTGAGTATCCATCATATGCAAAGTGGTATGCTATAGCTAAATGAACGATTCAAAGATTGTCCTACCCTTTAGGAGCTCCTGATCTAACTAGAGAGCCAAGAGTAACACACATGCAAGAGATAACTGAAAATACAAAGCAGTGAATGGTGCCAACATCAATGGTACATGAGTGCTAGGAATTCATTCCTGTGGTTTGGAATTGACTGGGAAAGGCTTTTCTGGGAGGGGAGCTTTTATCCGGGTCTTAAAGAATGAGTCAGATTCAAGACATGATGAAGAGAATAAAGATGGCTAAAGAGTTCGTAGTAGGGAAGTAATGGCAGATAAGGCTGGAAAGACATTGGAGAAAGATTATTTAGAATCATGAATGTTAGTGGAGAATTCTTTTCATCAGTCCTCCAGAAATTTCAAACCCATTATCATATTGGATGATTGTTGTCAGAGAAAGAGGAAAATAGATTTTCCATCTGCTTTCTACAATAGCCAGAGGAAAATCTTCCATCATCTTCTCCCCACAACTAACTATCCCCAGAGTTTAGGATGTGTCCTGTTCATCTGAAGCCTTGACGGGAAGTAGGATCATGGATTTAGAAGAGGAAGGCATCTTCTAGTTCATGTAGTCCAATCTTCTGCATTTTACAGATGAAGAAACTAAAGACCAGAGAAGTTGGTGAATTACTTGCCCTAGGGAAGTAAATGCACAGAAAGCAACTACAGAGCCAGGATTCCATACTAAGGAGAATAATGACCCGGATGAGGCAGAGACTCGCCTAGTCCTCCAGCAACGTGAAGGATTCAGGACAATAAATTCACAGTCTGATAATTTATGCTACAAACTCCCCTCCACCCCATCTGACTGGATCTCCTGAGAACAAGCTTCTAAACAATTGCAAAACTCAGGATACTCCCTGGGTCAAGGCCCTCCGGCCCCTAGAGATGCCCACAGGGTCCCCGAGATGCCTTTGGTTCTCCTTGGCTTTCCAGTTGGCCCAGTGCCCCACCTGGCTTCAGTCCAGTGCCCGTGAGTCAGCTGACCAATTCCAATGTTGCCAGGACAACTGGGGAAGAGGCCCTTGGGAGCTGGCAAGGGTGGGCACTGCAGGCAGGCAGGCTCCCAGCCTCTGGCACCTGGATGTGGCTGAAGAAATCTTAGTGGGAGGGCAGGGAATATGGGGCTAGATTTCTCTTTTCTTCTATTTTCCCTCCCTTCTAACTCCCCCTCCTCTTGCCCCCAACCTTTAGGACATTTTTCTAGCTAGAGACGGACAAATATTTAAAGGGGTAGTTGGAGGGTTGGGAGGTGAGGAGCAAACAATCTTTTCGTCTCCTTCCTCTCTTTCGAAGTCCTGATGAAACCTCTTAGACCCTCTCAGGTGCCAAAATTCAATTAGTTGCACAACCTCTAGGACCTGAGTGTACTCCTGATGGGGGTCATAGGTAGGAGAGATGTGTGCTTGGGAAGTCAAGGGAACAGGATGTCAATTTTTAAATCTAAAAAGAGTCCAGTAATAGTTGGATTAGGGAAGATAAGGGATAGAAATTTGGTGTTTGGAAAACTGGATGTCTGAGAAGCAGTTAAAGATGTCAGGAAAAAAAGAGGTGAGATGTGAGGGAGGATTTGGGAGTTTAGGGAGAAATATGCAGAGGAATCTAGGAGGAGATGGTATGACAAGAGACTAGCTACCCTAGGAAAGAAAGGTGAGGTGGTGATGTTATATTTGGAAGACAGGATCATATTAGTCAATCAGTCTCCTGAGTCAGGAAAACATGAAAACATAAAAATAATCATTCATATTAATATAGTGCTTTAAGGTTTGCAAAATATTTCTCTCTTTTGTGCCTCACAATAACCCTATAAGGTTGGTGTACTTATGATTCTCATTTCACAAATAAAGAAAATGACACTCAGGGCCAAGTAATTTGCTCAGGGTAACACAACTGGTAAGCAGGATTGGAATTTAGGAATTTCTGACTTCACCACAAATCCATGCCAGAGACTAGAGCAGCCCATATATATTGGTTTGCCCCCAGGGGGTCATAGGTTAATGTAGAATCCTCCCTGCCTGACAGATACCTAGCCATCCTTCAAGACCCAAGTCAAAGTCAACCTACTTCAGGAAGGCCTCCCTGATTACTCTCCTTTGATGATCTCACCTTCTTCTCACAATCATTGGTGCTATCGCACATTGAGATGTGTGTGTATGGCTCCAACATGGAGCAGTACAGAACATAGCAGACAGGTGATAAGCTCTGCCCCTCTAGACATATGGGATGAGATGTGATTCATAGAGCCTGAGGTGGTAGAAGCAGTGTTGGACTTGAAATCAGAAGACATCAATTTGAATCTTGACTCTGATTCTTGCTAATTGGATGTGAGGTGATTAAGTGGATAGAGCGCTGAGCACAAGAAAGACCTTAGTTGAAATCCTGTGTCAGCTATTTACTAACTGTGTGATCTGAGCAAGTTACTTAGCTGCTTTTTGCCTCAGTTTCCTCCTTTGAAAAATGGGGATAATCATTGTCCCTATTTCTCAAGATTGCTATGATGAACTTTACAAATCTTAAAGTCTTGTATACATTTTTGCTGCTAGTAATGCTGCTGCTACTACAACTACTACTTCTGCTACTACTGCTTTTGTTATTACTACTACTTCTACCATCACTACTATTATTACTGCCACTGCCAGTACTGCTATTGATACTAATACTACTGTTGCTATTAGTACTACCATCACTGATACTGAGGCTTCTACTGCTACTTCTCCCACCACTGTTGCTATTGCTACTACTACTACCATCACCACTATTGATACTGATACTGATACTCCTACTGCTGCTTTTATTACCATCACTATTGCAATTGCTGCTGCTGCTACTACTGTTCCTACTACTATTGCTACTGCTACTTCCACCACAATTGCTTTTGCTGCTGCTGCTGCTACTACTACTACTACTACTACTACTACTACTACTTCTATTACTGCTGCTGTTGCTACTACCATCACTGCTATTTTTACTACCCTTCTACTACAGCTTCTACTACTACTACTTCTACTACTGCTGCTACTATTACTATCACCATTATTACTAATGCTACTACTACTACTGCTACTACCAGCACTACTGTTATTGTTACTATAACTTCTACCAAGGCTGCTACTGTTGTTGCTATTGCTGCTACTACTGCTACTGCTACTGCCACTATTGCTGCTACTACTACAACACCTACTTGAACCTTAACTTCCTCTTTTGCAAAATTTGGGTAATTGTAACTACACTGTCCAGTTCATACGGTTTGGAACCTTTCCTTCAAGGGATTGTTTACTGGTCTCATACTGTAGTTGGGAACAAGAGTAACATATAGAAAGAAAATAGAAAATGATAAAATACAGTGTATCACTCAGTTCTCTACTCAAAGGAAATTTAGAATCTTAAAGGAAGGGATATTAGAATTTCCAAGATCATAGTATTTAAATCTTATATTGCAGCCAATCTAATCACTGAAGCCCAGAGAAGGGAAGTCCTAGCCCAAGATCATGCTGAAAGTAAGTAGGGAAGGAAAAATTCAAATCGATTTCTTGTGACTCCGAATTCAAGGCTCTTTCTATTATATTCACATGCATTCAATATTGTAGGAAAAGTTCAGTGCTGAATGACTCAAAATAGTTAGGGGGATAGTGAGCAGGGATTAGGGAAGGTAGAGGGTGAGAATCTGATCAATGGAGAACTTGTCACTTGGCTGAAACCTTCAGAACCAGTCTAATACCGGGATAACATCCCCACACCCAGTAAAGCTTCCCTTTGGGGCTCTTTCTAGAGCAGAGGCCCTGCAAGACTGTGTAGTAGAAGAACAAACAGGGAAAATGCTAGAAATCCAACTGTTCTAGGGACTCTGCTGCCCAAGTCTTCCAACTTTGGAAGAAGAGAGCAGTGCCCCAAGGGCTGAAGAACCAGAGCAGTTGCCAACAGGAAGGGTAGAAACAACAGAAGAGACACCCATGGTGGGTGAAACAGATTGCTTAAGGCCAAGTTTACTCAGCTTGAACTTGATACTGGTTTGTAGGGCCTAGGAGGGTTTTTGTGTCTCAGGACGAGAGCCCTTAGGCACTCAAACTCTGAATTTTCAGGGGCTTTGATTCTGAAGAGTCAGGAACAAACAGGTTTCAAAGCTAAGGGCTTGGCTTGGGTTCTGAAACACATGGTTTCACCACACAACCTCCACTGTCTGCTATAATATATAAGGTCCCTGGCCAGGAGCTGAGAGTGTGAGGAAGGAGAAGAACCTAAAGCAACATGGATGTGGGCACCAAGGAGGCCCTGATGGAGAATGCACTGCCACCACCGGTAAGAGGAGGTTTGGAGAGGATGAGAAAGGGTCCCCAGCCAGGAAGCTACAGTACAATGGGATTGAGGGCTCTTTACCAACACCCACAAAGGTATATCTTAGGCTAGGGCATCTCATGTGCATTTGTTGTCCCTAGAAGCTTGGCCTGGTATTAGCCTGAAGCAGCCAAGGGTGGGGTCATAGGTATCTTGGTACAGGGCTCTTCCCATGGCTCTGACTCCTACTCATCCTTCAAGACCTATCTCCTCCTTGAAGCCCCTCCTTGACTACTGTGGCTTGCTGATTTCTCCTTCCTTTCAATTCCTTTACTATTTCCTAACTGAAACAATCATTGTACCATTGCAAATTTATAGTTAATTCCGTGTTTGTGTGTGTGTGTGTGTGTGTGTGTGTGTGTGTGTATTCTCAGCTGGACTTCTTGACAAACAGAGATTCTATTTTCTATCTTCTTTTTAATCCTTTACAAGACCCAGCAGTATACCAAATAGCACTAATGGGGATAAATTCTTAATGATTGATGAATCAATTCCTAGGAGGTATCTTTAGGAGTAAAAGAGTGGATAACATCAGAGATAGTATAGCAAAAATCAAAAAGAAAGAAAATAATAGAAAGGGAAAGAAAAGGGAAAAAAGAGACACTAAAAAAAGACATTTTGTAAAAATGCAGAATAAAAAATAGTAGGGAAATACAGGTTGAATTGATCACATAATTTCAAAGAAAGCAAACTGCTTATAACAAGAGTTTCATGTGCAATCTTAGTTTTTTTGTTTTACTGTATATATGGAAATGCCCATTTTTATTTGGTGTTTTTAAAGTTCAGGATATAAGTAATTTAAAAAAAAAGAATGGGCCTCTTTGAAGACTGAATTAAGTGATCAAGTGGCAGTGGGGGGGGAGGGGGATCCAGTCTTGATTCCTGGCTTGGACCATGATTTCCCTGACCCCTCTTCCCATAACAGGACTACTCTGCCACCCCTCAAGGCCGGTTTAAAATACCCTGCTGCCCTCCGCCCCTCAAGTGGCTGCTCATCATCGTGGTGGTTGTGGTTTTGATAGTGGTCGTGGTGCTGGGGGCCCTGCTCATGGGATTACATATGAGTCAAAAGCACACAGAAATGGTGAGGGGGGTACTTGGAAGTGGGATGGCAGAATGGGCAGGAAGCACTGTGCATCTGAAATTTGGTTTGGGATGATGGGGTGGGCACTGTGGGCAGAAGATCATGGCATTCTTGAGAGGGTTGAATATGGAGGATATGAGATTTGAAAAAACTGAAAGAATGAGCACAAAGTAGGGAACAGGAGAGACAAAACAGACCTTTACCAAAGCTTGACCTGATTAAAGAAGAGACAGGTTGGCACCCTCCAACCCTCTCCACACCTGCCCAGATGCTCTATTCAGTCCATGCTTCTGGGTAACATGAATGGGATGTCACTGCCCATAGACCAGCCTGAGGTTGTACTTGGGAAAAGTATTTGGGATTAGGTATGGACTTTGAAAGGATAAGAAAGGAGGAGATTATGGACAAACTGAAAGGCAATCCAATAATTCTTTAGGTCCTGGAGATGAGCATTGGGGGATCAGATGTCCAGCAGCGCCTGGCCCTCAGCAGGCATGAGGGAACCATCTCTACTTTCTCCATTGGCTCCTCTGGCACTGTGGTGTATGATTACTATCGGGTATGCAAAAGATGCCGAATAGGTGGTGTTAGGTAGGGGGTGAAGGTGGAGTGAGTCAATCACGAGATTGACTGGAAGGTGCGGTCCCTATATCTCTCAAGCATGTTTGGATTTAGCTTAGGTACAAACATGCCTGAACACCAGCCTCCACCGTTGTCCTGTCCTCCACAATTCATCCTATGGTGGTCACCTGACCCTCCCTGAGCACTTAGCTCCCAAAAAGATCAACAACTAATTTCATAGTCCACTAGATGGAGACTAAAGCTCTGAACCCTCAAAGCCTCTGAATTGAGGGTTTGTTGAGGGTGAGATTGTAGGGAAGGAAGAAATTTTCTTCAACTTTTTCCCTTCCAGCTCTTAATTGCATATAAGCCTACCCTGGGTGCCACCTGTTACATCACTCAAATGACTCCAGAGGATATCCCCAGCCTAGATATCATCATCCGAAAATTTCAGAGTTACATGGTGAGTAGTGCTCCCCATTTCCATTGCACCCTCTAGGTATTTGGAGCTGATATCAATCATACTCCACTCTTGGGGGAATGTCTTTTTTTAGGCTAAACCTCCTATGCCCACTGCTAACCTGGATCAGGAGGAAGACTCCCATGCCAGCTCAGAGTCCCAGGTGAATCCAGCCTTCCTGGGCACTGCTATGAATGTTCTCTGTGGTGAAGTTCCTCTAATCTACATTTAGGAAGCATCTGGTGAGCAAGGGGATAGAGGCAGGGTTCTTGGAGGGTACTGTTAAACTGAACCAAGAGAACTGTGGAAAGCATGACATTATGTCTGTGCCTGCCAAGGGGCACTGAACTCAGATGAACCATATTGAGTAGAACTGGAGAGGGTGGAGGAGGTGGATCATGCTCAGGAAAGCCCAGAAGTGGGTGTGGGGGTGAGGAGGAGAAGTGAGACTCTCATCCTCTCTTCCTCTGGGAAGAAATCTTAGAAATCATTAAATCTTAAAACTCCCTCATTGACAACACGGAAATTGAGATGCAGAGTAACTTGCTGAGAGTAACACAGCTAATAAAATACCTGAACCTGGGTCCAAGTTCAGGGCTCCAAGTATTCTGCCTTCCTGCTTCTCATGGTTACCTTCTGCCATGGTAACTAGTATCTTTGCTTTCTAGGTTCTGGGCTGCCAAGGGGAGAGAAGAGATCCTGAATGGTCCCTGAGTTTGAAGAAGGTTATAACTCTCAAAGAGAGAAAAGGAGGGGGAAGGAAAGTGGCGGGTGAGGGGAAGAAGTATGTCTGGTGGGTGTGGATGCTTCTGCTACAAAAAATAATAAAATGACTTTATGAGCTCTTTGCAAAGCTCTTCTGTAAAACCCTCTGAGTGAGTTCCTTCCTGCCTGTCAGTCCACCACAATCCCCCCCTTCCTCCTCCACCAGGGCCACCGGGACTTAGCGAGGAAGGAATGGCGTTCTAAGGTGGGGCTGGGAACGACGGTTGGCAGATAGGAGAGAACAGAGAGCGGCCCCCTCCACTCCGTGGGACGGATTCCTTGTCCCAGACACGAGTGGGAGCGGAGCTGAGACTTGGGGAGCCATAGGCGAGGCTGTAGCGCCCTCCGATGGCTATTTCAGGAACGTCCTATATTCGTAAAAAAGAGGGCGAATTTAGGCGAGACAGAAGGAAAGAGAAAGAACCAAGAGGGATCGGAGAGAGCAAAAGAGACAGAGACAAGTCTATTCATACATGCATACAGACAGAAAGGAAGTGAGGGGGAAAGAGGCAAGGAGACCGGCTCATACACACACAGAGAAAGACAGACACTTAGAGTCAGAGACATACACAGGAAGTGAAGGGGAGAGAGGCAAGGAGACCGGGAGACGCACACAAAGACAGACAGAGACAGAGAGACATTGATGCAGAAGGGAAGTGAGGGGGAAAGGCAAGGGGACGGGGAGACACACAAAGACAGACAGACACAGACAGAGACATGCAGAAGGGAGGTGAGGGGGAAAGGCAAGGGGACGGGGAGACACACAAAGACAGACAGACAGACACAGAGTGATGCAGAAGGGAAGTGAGGGGACAGACAAGGGGACGGGGAGACACACAGATAGAGAGATAGACGAGACCGAGGAGAGAGACAGTGTGTGTGACAGAGAAGAGAAAGGGTCACCGGCAGAAAGAAGGGAATGAGAAAAGAGACAGTGGGGGGGGGGTCTTCTTTTTCTGGGACAATGTCCTGGGACTCCTTGGCACCCCGGGGGAAGCCCATGGAGAAACCCGACCACTAGGAGGCAGCCCCTGGAGCCTGCACCCCGCAAGGGAACACCCCGCCGGGGCCACCTCGCGCGGTTTCCCTCCACCTCCCTCCGGCGCCCCACGCGTGCCCCGGGCCTGCACGGGTGGAGGCGGCGGCCGCAGACAGACCCCCCCGCCCCCCAGGCGTGGGGAGGCCCCCCTCCGCTCCCCGGCGGGAGGGAGCAGGGCCGCCCGCGGGCCGGCTCGCGGCTTCCCCGCCTCCGGCTGGCCCCATTCCCGGGGCTGAGCACAGTCCGGGCCCCGAGGGGGGCTGAGCTCCGAGTGAAAACACGCCCTCCGGCGAGCTCATTTCCCTAAAAGAAAAAAAAAGGAAAAAAAGAGAGAGGGGGAGGAAGAGAGGGAGAGAGAAGCAGGGGCCGGAGAGGGAGAGAAACTGAGCAAGGGGGGAGGCCGGGGAGAGGAGGGAGAGAGGGAGGAGGCCAGAGAGCCGGGAGACGGAGGGAGGGCGAGAGAGAGAAGGGGAAATCCCTCCCTGCTCCTTCCATTCCTCCTCTCCCCTCCTTCCTTCGCCCGCTCGCTCGCTGGGGCTGGGCCGGCCCCGGAGCCGCATCCCCGCCAGCATGCCGGGCTCAGCCGCTCCTCGCCCGCCCCCGCCGCCGCTGCTGCTGCTGCTGCCGCTGCTGGCCCCGCTGCTGCTGCTGCCGCCGCTGGCCCCGCTCCCGGCCCGGGCGCTGGACCTGGCCGATTACACCTATGACCTGGGCGACGAGGAGGACCCCGAACCCCTCAACTACAAAGACCCTTGCAAAGCCGGTGAGCGCCCCCCTCCTAGGAGATTGGGGAGGGGGGAGGGCAGGCCTGCAGCTGGGGGGGTGCGGACAGCGAAGGTGGGGGGGGATAGTATGGGAAAGGAGGCAAGAGGATCCCTGCCACGCCACGGGGTCTATTAGGGGTTCGGGTTGGGGGAGGACAGTCCAGTGTGGGAAGCCGAGCCTGCCTGGTTGGCAATGCAGCGGGGAACAAAAGAGAGAGGGAGAGAGGGAGGGGGAAGTTTGGGGGACTTCTAGGACAGAAGTTTTGCTGCTGCCACCGCTGCCTGTTGCTGCTGCTTGCTGCTATTTCTCTGATTTCAGGAGAGGATTCCTAGGGAAATCTCCCTGGAACCAGGGAGGGCAGCTGCTGGGCAGTTCGGTTCTCTACCCACTGGAAATTTTTTTGGCCACATTTGTGTATGTGTGTGTCTTCGACCCTGTGCAATTTTTCCTTTCTCTCCACTACCCCCCCCCCCCCCCCCATCTCCTCCTCTGGAGCTGTAGAAGTTTTCCAGTCTATCTAGATGGCTTTTGGGCTGCCTGGCTGCTAGTGGGAAGGAGGAGAAGTGGGAAAATCCCTAAGGGCCTAATGGGGACAGGCCCCTGACCCAAATGGGAGACGAGAGTTTTTTTTAAATAAACAGCTAGATTTCTGGTTTCTCTTGTTGCCTTGGATTCTTTGGGCTGTGGTACTCCCCCACTCAGGTTGGGGGGGGGGCTAGTTAATCAGCTGTCAAAATCAATGAACATAACCCAGAGAGTGAATTAACCTTTCCCCTAGGTGCTAAGCCCAAACTCCAGGCAGCCCCCTCCCCCCCAAGGCCAAGTTAGTAGTGGGGAAAGGGTGAGCATGTAGAAAAGTAGAATCTTAAATATCCACTTTTCTACTCCACGGGGCAGGAGGTTAATTAGCAAAGGTCAGGGTCCTGGGTCTGTGTGGTGAGGTATGTATATAGGGGGTGTGTGGTCCCACTGTAGCTCATTGGAGAGGGATTTTAACCCTACCATTCAAAGGGTCCTGCCCTGGGAAAGTCTAGATGGCCAGGCCACAGGGCATTTATGTCATAGGAAGTCCTGGAACAGGGTTGCCTGGGGACAAGGAGCCACTCAGTGATAGCTGGACTTTCTCATTCAACAGAGCTCTCCAAAGGTGGGGGGGGGGGGCTAAGAGGATGGAGTGGAGTGATGGAAGAATTTAAGAACTGGGGAGTCTGGATGCTGACACTGGCACTCATTTGCTCTTATCAGGGAAAAGCCTCATTCTAATGATTTATTCCAATTTCCCCAATTCACTGAGGTAACTGCCCTGGCAGACTTCATGGTGGTGGCAGACCACTTCAGGAACAGAAGGTCCCTAAGTCAGAAAAAGGAACCAGATCATTTTCTCTACTCATCAATGTCCACGTTTTGTCTTTAGTTCTAAGACAGAATCCTTTATTGAATTCAGTTCAACAATTCAAAAAACATTTGATAAATGCTTTCTAAGCACTTGTCATTGTGCTGTTTGGTGGGAGACACAGAGTATTTGTTTAGTTGTGTGCTTGGTTGTTTTGTTTTTTTTTAAATAGTAGCATCTGAATTCTCAAGGAGTTTACATTCTGGTAAAAAAGGATGAAACCTGTACATGCAACTCATAAATATATAGGAGAGGCCAAGGTAGTGAGTCCCTGAGTAGTCTTGCCATACTCAGAATGTTAACTCCTACTCAAAAAAACCTTCAGCAGCTCCCCATTGTGTAAGAAATAAAGTATATAGTCCAGATCATGGCATTCCAGAGCTTTTTTCAGCTCTGATCTGCCCTTTTCTCCAGCACCCTTAATTCCTTTTCCTTACTCAAGCACAGTCAGACTGTTTCCTTAGTCCTCATTCCCATTCTGCCCTTCCTGCCTTGCCCATTAGAATAGCAGTTTATTGCCTGTAGGGATTTTGTATCCCCATGGCCTCCAATAGTATCTGGTATTTAGAAGGTGTTTAATAACCGCTTGTTGATTGATTGATTTGCTCACACTATACCCTGTGTCTGGAATGGATTTCCTACTTCTCCAATTTCAGTCAGTTAATTGACACCACCCATACCCAAACCCCACCCCACCATTCCTCCAATTCCCCCCACCTCCAACTTAGGTGCTTCCTCCATGAAGCCTTCCCCAATGTCTCCCTCTTCTTTGACATCCTCTCCCCTCATTCAGTAAAAGTAGTTGCTCAGATTTCTCTTTCTGTGGACTTTTCCTTTGCCCTTTATCCTTTGTGCTCATGTCTTCCATCTAATTGTAAATACCTTGACTTGGAAATGCCTGATACAAAGCAGATGACAAATATTAATAATGTTTGTTGAATAAAAGAAATTTGAGAAGGACAAGATTGCTTATATGCTATTATACTTCAGTCCCTTCCCCTCTATAATTGCTGAGAGGAGAGTGTGAAGGGTAGAGTACTATTGTCTGATGAAAGGAGATTTCATTTTTTTTCCTGCAGTCAAGTCCAGGTCTCTCAAAAGGTATTTGTGTTCCCTTTCTCTGAATAAATGAATGTTTCCTGAGCATCTTTTATGAGCAGAGATGATTGACCCATGTATAGCATGGGTTTCCCTCTGTAATAGACGTTATTTGTCTAGAATGGAGAGAAAATATGTATGTATAAAAATTATTACTCTAGCTATCCTATAAGTGCCAAATAAGCAGTGCCAGTCAGATGACAGAAAGATTGGAGTGGAATGGGGGGGTATGGGACCTTGGTGAAGTCATGGCTTTTCTCTTGGTCTCCTCAGTTTCCTTATCTGTAAATGAGAGGATTGGAATCAATGATTTCTAAGGTCCTTTCTACCTCTAAAAGGTGGAAGAGAAGAAGCACTTATTACTTATTATGAGTCAGACACAATGCTAAGCACTTTATGAATAATATCTTATTTTCCTATTTCTTTTTAAAAAATATTTATTTATTCTTTTTGTACAAATAATGCTTTTTTATACATTAATAAAATTTCTACTGTTTCCTTTCTCCATGGCTCTTCTACTTGAGGAGTTCCATGGGATAGACTTAGGTCTACAAGCTCTAGGGGTAAAGATCTACATCAAAGACCTTGGGAAAGAAATGGGCATTTGTATCAACTGCTTGTTCAGGGGAAAGCCCAGAATGACTATAAAACTTAGTTGGTGAAGCTAAGGAGATAGCTGCCATGACATAGAAGTGATCTGGTTGTAGGGGATAGTAATCCCTAGGATAGTCAAGTTGCAGGTCAGACTGGGCATGCTCTTCTTACTCATTTAAGGGGCCATTTCCAAAACCAAATTTCTCCCCTCCCCTCCCCTCCCCTCCCCTCCCCTCCACTCTACTCCCTCTCCTCTTTTCTCTCTCTCTCTCTCTCTCTCTCTCTCTCTCTCTCTCTCTCTCTCTCTCTTTCTCTCTCCCCCACCACCACCACAAAAACATCCTCAAGACTTTCCTTTCTTTTTATGGTTACTGCAGTCACCCAAGCTCCCATGTTGATAAAAACTGATTCTTCTTTCTTTTGCCTCTCATACCAATTCAGTTCTAAATTTTGTTAATTCTACCTCCATAATATCTCTTGCATCTGTTTGCATGTCTCTCTATTCCTCTTCTAATCAACTTGGGACAGATCACAAGTACCACTGATCTGACTACTTTCATTCACTCCCTCTTGTCTTTCAGATTCAAGCTGCACATGTTGTTAGAGTGATCTTTATTCTGTGTAGAACTGGTTGACTTGTCTTTGCTCAGAATCTTTAATGGGCTTCCTATTGCCCCTAGAAAAGTCACTGAGGATTGTGAAAAAGAAATTCCCAAATTAATTTACCATGTTATATAACCCTTGTACCTTGTGCCCCTAGGAAAGGATTTGTCAAAGGACCTGGGTTCATGTTCTGGCTCTGCTGTTTGTGTCTGGATTCTGTGAATCTATTTCTGAATTCTCTTGACCATATGTGACGTCTCCCACTTCTGAAAACCCACATCATTTTGTACTGCTCACATTATTCATTTGTATCAGACTTTTTATATGGGTGTATAATATATATATATATACATATATATATATATAATGATATATATGTGTGTATAATCCATTCATCCACCCATAATATACATATGCATACATACATACATATGTACATACATATACATTTCCCCCACTGGATTGTGATACCTCCCATGAAGTCGGGAACCAAGTCTTAACTAAACTTTGTTTCTTCCCTAAAGACTGGCAGAATGTTCTGCACATTTTGTTGTTTGATCATTTTCAGTTGTATCTGACTCTTCATGATCCCATTTGAGGTTATCTTGGCAAAGATATTGGGAGTGGTTTGCCATTTCCTTACATTTCATTACAGATGAAGAAACTATGCCAGTTAAATGACTTACCCAGGGTCACACAGCTACTATCTCAAGGCCAGATTTGAACTCAGGAAGATGATTTTCTTGGCTCCAGTCCAGTGCTCAATGAGGTTCTACATATAATAGGTATTTCACGAATGTTTATTGAATTAAACTCATGATTGATCAGCATGGTCCAGTGCCTGGAAGAGATCTAGTATAACTTGTTAGTAGTACTCAAACCAAACCACCTGCCAGTCCATCTAGAAGTTCTACTAGTCTACACCTAGAAGAGCTCAGGTGGTACATACTTTGTAATACCATTACATTCCCCATCTCCCACTTTTATTTCTTTCATTCCATCCCAATCCTTCTTCCATCTTTGTTGTCTCTATACCCCAAAGATCAGATAATGCTTGGATTCTCAATATCTAACTATCTTTTCTGGCTGGCTCTTTCTTCAGTGCCATGTCATCCCTCCAACAAAGGTCAAAGTCCTGATCTTGAAATGAGTGGAGGGAGTGGTGGTAGCTATGAACCTCTGCCTCCTAGAGACAGAACTTGTCTCCCTGTTCAACTCTACCTCTTCCTCTCTCTTTGTACATAACTTAGACAAGCTTGCAGTCTCAGAGAGTTGACAATCCCATCAATAAGATGAAAACATCCTTGTGATTGACTTGAACTGGGGATAGTTAGATCTTATCCCCACCTCAACTCTTGCTGCTCTCAAGACAGATTTGAGAAAGATCCCCTACATGGAATCCATGAGTATTTTGGCTCCCTCAGGGAGGATTCTGGGATAGATGAAGGATAGTCAGGAGATCATAGTTCGAGAACTGGAAAGAACTTTAGAGGCTACCTACTGAGTCCAATACCTTCATTTTGGTGTTGTTTTAAATATGTTTTATAAATATATTTTATAACATCCATATCCCCCCCCCATATCTGTCCTTTTCCCTTCCCATCCTTTATAACAAATATTTTTTTTTTTGCAAGGCAATGGGGTTAAGTGGCTTGCCCAAGGCCACACAGCTAGGTAATTATTAAGTGTCTGAGGTTGGATTTGAACTCAGGTACTCCTGACTCCAGGGCCGGTGCTCTATCCACCGTGCCACCTAGCTGCTCCTATAGCAAATATTTTTAAAAATGAGAAAAAAGATGGAAACAGCAAAAAACAATCAAGATATCAAAAAAGTCTGAAGTGATATATGATGTTCAACATCTGTGAAGCTGCTCTCTTCAAAAGAGCAGGGTGAAGTATTGTCTTATATATGTCTTTTTTGGGGCCAAACTTCATTAGAATTTTGCAATATTTAATTTCAGTTATTTTGTTGTTATTGTTCCTTCCATTTCTATTGTTGTAGTCATTGCGAATATTGTTTGGTCTTCATCATATTCTTTGTTTCTTAGATTCTAAAGGAAATAAATCTTCCATTATAGTCATATACCACAATTTGTTTATGCTTCCCAGCAGATGGATATCTACTTTATTTCTAGTTCTTTGCTACTACTACAAAAAGGGTTGCTTTAAATATATTGGTATAGAAATTTCTTTTTTATTATAGATATATGCCAATTATTATATACCAATGATGTCATGTCTCAAAGGATAAAGACTTCTGAATCTATTTACATAATTCCAACTTGCTTTCCAGAATGGTAATATCCATCTACCTGTTTTTCCACAATCCTTCCAACATTGACTAATCTCAATTTTTTCTTCTTTGTCTTTTTTGCTAGTTGGCTAATTTTCTACCAACCTCTTCTCCATCTAAGGAAACTGAGGTCCACCAATGTTAAAGCTCTTGCCTAATGTCACATCAGTAGTAAGTGGCAGAGGCACAATTAAAACTCAGGTCTTGGGGAGGCTAGGTGGCACGGTGGATAGAGCACTGGCCCTGGACTCAGGAGTACCTGAGTTCAAATCCAGTCTCAGACACTTAATAATTACCTAGCTGTGTGGCCTTGGGCAAGCCACTTAACCCCATTTTCCTTGCAAAAACCTTTAAAAAAAACTCAAGTCTTCTGACTCTTAGCATCCTTTCCATTTAGCCACACTGCCTTCCCTCTTTTATATACTGTTTAATATTCTGATTATTTCCTTTTTCAATGGCCCTTGATTTTAGGGAAGCAGTGGAATGAAGTCTTAACCTATGTCCCACATTCCCTAGGGGTTTCAAGGTCTGGAGTTTTCACTGACATCTGGCTTCATTGACTGGAATGATACAAGAAAGTGGGGACAATAAAGAAGGAGAAGGTGTGAGCCTAATAGGAAGGAATGTTAGCTAGACATTCTATCTCTAAGCCTACTCCCTCCCACCCTACCCTACCTCCAGAAGCTGCATTTTAAGGGTTTGGAATGGAGACATCCTACAATATAGACGCTGGAGAAAGATTTCAAGGAGAAAATGAATAAAAGAGAAAGGATGGTGGAAGAGATTTTGATCCAGTTGATTCCCTTCCTAGAGAACTCCTATCTCCCTCTCATCTCTTACACCTCACTGCAGCTGTCTTGGCAGCTCTCCTGCCACAGTTGGTACCTTGGAGGGCCTGAGAGGAGGTAGAGTTATTGCCTGAGGTAGGTGGGGTGTGTAGCTTCCATAATCAAGAACATAACTTTCCTCTCATCCTTACTCTGCTGGGGTTTCTCAAAGTCTATAATAACATTATAAATTCATGACATGTTAGGTCTAGAATGGACGTTATAGAACAACAGGTTTGGACTCAGTTTGCAGATGGGGAAACCAAGGTTTGGAGTGGAGAAATGATCAGAATCTGATTTTCCTTTTGGTCAGTCTAGTGCTTAAGTGTTTTTTTTTTCTGCCTTTTCCATCATGTCCATTTTAATTAGTAAATCAAGGCATATTTGGTCCCCAGGAAATCTATGGAGGGTGGTGGTTTACTGGGCCCTGCAGGCTTTACTCGCAGACACATTAAATGACTCACCTCCCACCCACTCACTACTCACTCCTTTGTTCAGTTCTTTTTCTTTGGGGCCCCAAGGGAGGGAAAAAAAAAAGCTGAAGACTGCTCTAGATTGGATGTAGAAAGAGATGGACACAGTCGATGTCTGATCAGTAGCTTTGGGACCAGGGCAGGAATTCTTGGTGGGGAGGGGTCATAAAGCTTGTCATCCCAATACTGAGTAACTTAAAACTGTACCCCCCAGGTTATCCCTCCAGCCCCCACCAGGCACAGGAAGCAGGTGATAGGGGAGAGAGAACAAGCTTGTACCTTTACTTGCAGTCCCCAGGAAGGCCAGTCCTTTTCTGGAGAGAACATTCTTGCCCTATTCTTACACTTCCAGTCTCATCCCTAATTCTAGGTTTTAAATATCTACTTGAAAGGGCAAAATAAATGTGACTTCTCTCCAGGTCTTTCTTCCACCAAAGAAAAAGCATTCACTTTGGATAAACCAGAATTTGCTAGTGTAGTTTCATTCTTTTCTCTCACCCCAGTCAATCAATCAACTAATCAGCAAGCATTTAAACTCCTCTAATGCGTCAGACACAGTGCCAGATGCTAGAAAAACAAAGAAAGAAAAGGAACAGTTCCGAAACTCAAGAAGCTTCCATTCTATGGGGGGACAGGGAGAGAAAGAAGCCATTTGTAGATATATATAAGGGTTAGGTAGCTAGATGGCTCAGTGGATCTGGAGTCAGGAGGATCTGATTTCAAATCTGACCTCAGACACCAGCTGTGTGACATGGGCAAGTCACTTGACCTCTTTTAGTATAATCTACTGGAAAAGAAAATGGTAAACCATTCCAGCATCTTTGCCACAAAAACCCCAAAGAGGGTCACTAAAAATCAAATCAGAACTGAACAACAACTAAATCTGTAATTTCCCAGGTATAGAAACTGATAGCTGGGAAAACTACCTTTACTACCCAGGTTGGCACCTATGTTTACTACCCAAGTTGCCTCTTAAGGCAGGTTATGAGGATATGGTTTTGGAGAAGAGGAGAGAGCACTAGCAGTTAAGGAAATCAAGAAAGGAAAGGGTTCATGTAGAAGATGGCACTGGAGCTGAGTTTAGAAATAAATAATTAATTCTTGAAAGATAGAATGAAGAATAAAGTGCTTCCCAGGTATAGGGGGAGGGGTCCGAAGTCATTACAAAAGTATGAAGAAGGGAGATCATGAACTTCATAGGTTGAGAGCTGGTGTGGAGTATTATGTGTGATGAAATGCACAAAGGCCCATCTAGCTGACCTGTAGAGGGCAAGACCTGTAGTAAAGGGTAACAAGCCAAGCTAGTTTAAGTTGGGGCCCAATGGTGAAGGGCTTTAAAAGCTAAAAGAGGAGTTTGCTTGTATTTGGTCCTAAAAGCCATCAGAGTTTATTGAATAGAGAAGAGACAAGGTCAGACCTAGATTTTGGGAAAATCACTTTAGCTACTGTCTTTAGGATAGATGGTAGGAAGAGAATAAGGACAACAGGTAGATCTATTTTTGAGATTGGAATATATGTTTTAGGCACTGAAATGATTGAGTATTTGAGTGTGCTCAAGTGTTTTCCTAGACAAGAGCAAATATTTACATGACCATGTTTCCAGATATATGAATATGTGGTCAAGAATGAATCTATACATATGTACGTAGGGATGGATGGTTACTTACTTTTGCTTGCATATGAAATCATATATATGTATGCAGGGATGGATGTTTTCTTACAATTGCTTATATAGGAAACCATACATATGTACACAGGGATGTTATATTTGCTTGTATATAAAATCATGTGTGTAGCTGATCCAAAGGAAATGACTACCTTTGGGCATCACTGGGACTTGTATAACATGAGTGTGCATCCTCAGGCCCACTCAAACTTCACTCAAGAGAGCTTAGTGAGGGGATGATTGGAGACACTAAGGAGAGAAGGCCTTACCCTGAGTCTGTAGCTTCTAGGACCCCCAGGCTCCAAAGCTTCAGCCTTCCCTTTTCCCCCTCCAGTTCCTTTAGTGCTTTGCTCTAAGGATTGAGTTTCCCCAGGCTGGTTTACAAGCAGAAAATAAAAACAAAAACTTTTGATCCCAAGTTGAAAACAACCGACCCTGACCCCAGAACTTCCTTCCGGACTGAGGAGGGAAAGCTTTGGTTCTGGAGAAGCCAGCTTTTCCAGCCTTTGGCTGGGAGGGAATTCCCTAATGGGTGGGATTTTCCTGGTTCCTCCACCAGAAACTCCTCCTCCTCTTCATCCCGGGGCTCTCCCACATCCCCAGCTCTCCCCTTTCCTTCTTTCTTCCCTCCCTCCCCTCGTCTATTCCCACACATTCTTCGGCCATGACATCCCATTTCATCCCTTGGGGCTCCCTGATCCAGGCCTGCCTGCCTTGCTCTGAGATTCTCTGGGTAAATCAGGAAGGCCCATCAACACACAATTCCCTTGCAGGCTTTGACCTGTTCTACCTTCCTAAACTACCCCCCCCCCCATTTCCATTGTTTCTTAGGTGAGCCCTTCTCCTCTCTGATTCCTTCTACCAGTTAGTGGCCAAAATGCTTAGAATTTGGGGTTCCAGCCTAGAGTCATTACAGCCTCCTCCAGGGGCTCCTCTCAGCTGGGAGCTGATTAAGCATGTTTGGCAGGAAGGGATTGTAAAATCACACACATTTTCAATTCCCCAAAATGTACACTTGTATGTTTAAGAAAAGAAGACGAATAGATGCTTGAGTGCTTTGGGGAAGCAAATGTTCAGTTCATCATTACTGTAGCATGTGCAAATGTGTTTACCTGTTTGCAGGTGGATGTCTGTAAAGCTATCCTGGGCAAATGAATGTTTATGGATATACCTGTACAACAGTGTGCAGGTGAGGGGGTAACTTTTGGGATCATGGGATTTAAAGTTGGCAAGAGATCAGCCTAGATATCATCTAGTGAAATCCTTTTATTCAATAGATGAGGAAAGGAAAGGTCCAAAGAATTAAATGATTTATCAGACAATAGAGCCATCATTCACTCCCCATGCTCTTTCCACAGCATCTTCCTCTGGAATAGGACCAGCTGTTCCCAGCCCAGGCTCACTCTCCTCTCCTTGTCCAGCTTCTTTGTAGTCTTAGTGGTAGGTAATCTAATAAGGTCACCAGCCCTTTGTTTTCCATTGACTGAGTTAGTTGAATAGAGTTTTTAGAGGGGATAAATTGTGGCTTCTGTATCTGAGTGTGATGAGCCTAGATAAAAAAGTCCAGGTCCCAATGAGGCAATGGGGCAGAGAGGTGGTGAAGTGGATAGAGCACTGCACCTAAAGTCAGGAAGAGAAATTTGATCCCTGACACTTACTAGCTATGTGATCCTAGGCAAGTCACTTAACAGTTTGCCTCAGTTTCTGCTTCTGTAAAATGAGCTGGAAAAGGAAATGACAAATCAGTCCAGTATCTTTACCAAGAAAACCCCAATGGGGTCACAAAAAGTCAGACATGACTGAACAAAATATTTGAGGATATATAAGTATTTGTGGAAGTATGAATTTGTGGTCAATGAGGATAAGTTTATAGGGAGGTCCCATGGCCTAATAGAAAGCATATTGGACTTAGAAACAGAAGACCTGGATTCAGATCCTATCTTTGTCACTTACTAGCCATGTGACTATGATTATATCAGTAATCAAAGTATTGGGCCTGAAGTCAGGAAGATCTGAGTTCAAACCTGGTCTCAGACCTCAGACACTTCCTAGCTATGTTTCTTCAGCTATAAAATGAGGGTAATAATGGCACCTCTCTTGGAGTTGTTATGAGAATCAAATGACATATTTTCACAGTGCCTTGATATACACAGTAGGTACTTAATAAACTTTTATTGCCCTTAGGTGTTTGTAAATCCTGCACTATCTAAAGGAAGCCTTTCCCAATCCTCCTTAATTCTAGTTCCTTTCCTCTGTTGATTATCCCTAATTTTATATATACCTATATATAAATATGTGTATACATACATATAAAACTATATATAATGATTTTATATATTGTACATAAAATATTTGTATATAGGTATATGTCTAAATATTTTTAGACTATGAGTTCCTGGAGATCTGGGACTGTATTGTGTTTTTCTGTGTGTCTCCAACCACTGGGTTAGCAGAGTGCCTGGGCCATCATAGGAGCTTAATAAAGTTTATTGCCTGTGTCTTCATATCCTTTACATCAGTGCATTCTTCTTAGTGCACCTGCCTATTCTGCTTTGGAGGGCACATGTGTGGGTGGGTGTTTGTGGAGAAGCCCCACATCTTGATTTGTCAGCTTGATATAATGGGAAGAATTTCTTTGTTTCCTTAAAACTCTCAGGGATCACATTGGGGGTCTTTTGTGTACGCGTGTGTGTGTGTGTGTGTGTGTGTGTGTGTGTGTGTGTGTGTGTGTGTTTGAGTAAATGAATGTGTTTTTCCACAGAGCAGGTCATTTGGGGCAGAGAAATCTGTGTCAAGACCCAAGGTTAAAACAATTTGTGTAATTCGGACAGCCAAGCCCCAGCTGAACTGTGGGATGGGAAGCAGATGTCTCCATGGGCGGAGCAGCAGGGAAAGGCTTCCAGCTCCCAGCTCCTCCTCCCCTGTCCAGCCTCATTGCACCCCCACTTCCAACTCAATCCTCTTTCCCTGAGACAATTCTGTTTCTGGTGTCTGCTTTCTTCTCTACCTGTCCAGAAGGAAATAGACCCAGCTCAGAGGCCCAGACAATTTCCTGAACCTACTTTAGGGACCTTAGTTTCTTCCTCTGTAAAATGGCCATAACTTTATTTAAAGAGTACCCCACCACCACCACCACAAGGTCATTGTGAGGAATAAACCTTTTCAAACTGTACAAGTTAAAGCTGTTGTTATTTTAGATTCAGGAGCTAGTCTCTTCTCTCCTCCCCCTTACCTCCCTGCTGTTCTGTGTGAATGTTTTCCTAATCTCTCCGCTGACTCAAGTCCTTGGAGAGGTTCCCCTCAAAACTAGGCAGCTAGACTTTGCTCTTACAGGGTTGCTCATTGAGGGGAAAGCCTTTTAAGCTCTCTAGAGAATCCAGGACCAACTCTCTTCTCTTTTCTTCCTGTTTTTTTCTGCTCTGCTGTGATACCTAAGAAATTTGGGGAAAGGGAGGACTGGGAACCAGGAGGAGTGTAGAGACCAGGAAGATGATTAGAGTTAAAAATTAGTTAAAGAGAGACCAGAAAGGCTGTGTTTTGAGCTCACCTAGTGGGCGAGCCCAATCCCCCTACTGCCAGGGAAGGAAGTAGGCTGCCAGAGACTATAGCTGTGGGGAGGACAGTTAACTGACTTTTCCTTTTGCCTTTCTCTAGCTGCATTTCTTGGGGACATTGCTCTGGATGAAGAAGACTTGAAGGCCTTCCAGGTGGAGCAGATTGTGGAACTCAGGCAGCGGGCCATCCAGAGGGCAGCTGGCAAAGCCTCAGGTATCACCAAAGCTGGGTCATCACTGCTCCTAGGGGACTGTGAGTTCATCAAGGCAAGGTGGAGACTGCCTGCTCCCCAGCAACCTCCAAAGCCTCATGCCTTTTCTGGTCCACAGGCAGAGGCCTCATGGAGGCCAGAGCACAGTCCTGATGCTTATCCCTCTTCCCTTGGGTCAGCTTAGTCCATGAGAAAACACATAGGGTGGAAGTGTATTATGGGTCCCCTGGGCTGTTCTGGGGTCAGGGACCCAGAACTCACTCTAATTCCTCATCTAAATCTTGATCTGAAGGAATCTGACCTGCTTACCAGGCCCACCCAAGTCCTTTCTCATCTTCAGCTTTCTGGGGGCTTTCTTTATGTTCTGCAAGTGATACGGACAAGAACTGGGACAAAGTTAACCCTCTGGGAACACATTCCCCATGGGACAGGGGAACTTCTTTGGCCCCTAGCACTCATCGACGCCTGTGTCCATAGTAAATGAAATGTACTCCTTTTCTTCTCCACTGAGACATCACAAGTAGCCCAGGGATGGGAGAGGGCAGGTTAGCTTTCACAGGAGGCTCAAAAAATGGAGTCAGGTGCTGAGAATTTGTATCCTCTGCTCCTTCCCACCTCAGACCTTAGGTTTCATTTTGAAATAGTACCTTGAGAGCTCCCCACTGCTCCAAACTGGGAGTAATACCTGAGCTTTTCTAAGGAAGGTACCTAAAGAAAAGTCTTGTTCCTACTAAGCTTCCCAGTTGTTGATAGGAGGGCTAATGACTCTGACATACAACCTACCCTGAACAAATTCTGACAGTGATAGGCAGTTTGGTCAGCTCAGTAAAGAGAGGAGTTGGACCACCCCAGAGGACCATAGTTCTGAGGTCTGAGGACTTGGATTTAGATCCTACCTCTGACATGTATTAACTCTGTAATCTTAGACAAATAATTTAACTTCCTTGGGTCTTTCTTTCCTCATCTGTAAAATGAAGGAAATAAACTAGATGGTTCTCAGTCTATGATCCTATGATCTGACCAGCCTGAGAGATAAACTAGGTTGTGAGGTTCAGAGAAGGCAATCATAGAAATATATATAAGATCCTCAAGGCATTTATTTTCTAGGATGGGTAGAAGGAACAAGGGAATATGGGGTCTTGAGAGCTTTCTCTGAGTATTTGACTGGAGCAATAAGAAAGAAGTAGGAAGAAAGATTTAGGTTTGAGGTTGAGGAAAACTTCCTAACAATTGTTGTTGTTCATCCTTAGTTCTCAAAGAGGACCAAGGACATCAGGAAGGTGATGTCTTAATTTGCAGGTGAATTGGATTGAAGTGAGGCAAGACTGGGCAAAGTTATTGGCCTCACTCTCTCCTCCAGAGTCATTGGAGTCCAGTGGCAAGACTTAAATCAAGAATGGGATGCCTATAGGTGGCAGGTATTCAAACTGAGGCTGGATGACCCCTCACCTGGGATCTTATAGAAGAGACTGCTTATTCAGTTCTTAGTGGGCTCTGACTTCTGAGGTCCTCCTAGCTCTGAGATTCTGTGAACTGGGCAAAGCCGCTTAATATGGTTGGAAGTTCATGGATCAAGGGAAGCACAGAAATGGTAGCCATGTACAGTATAGCACTTTGTAATCCCCAAAGGTCCAAAATTGACAGCCAGTAAATTATCAAATATCAATTTGTAAAACTGTCATATCCTTTACAAAAGTAGAACATTGTTAAAAAAAAAAAGACAAACTTACCCTAAGAGGCTTCAACTCCCTCAGAGATCTCAGGGAAAAAGTGAATAAGCTTTTCTCCTACCTAGAATTCCATTTCTCTTCCCTTTTCCTTTCAGGAAATAGTTCCATTCCTGTCAACCAGTATGTTCGGGGACGGCCTCAGAGGAAGGCTCGAGAGAAGCTGGGAGGCAGGAGCCGGAGCCGGTCTCGTAGCAGGAGGGCAGCAACATCCCGGCCAGAACGGGTATGGGCTGATGGCATCATCCCCTTTGTCATTGGAGGGAACTTCACTGGTAAGTGGAAGGGCCAGAGGTTCAGTGAGAGTGAAGGTGGGTGGGTGGGCAAGGTCAGGCAAACTGACTTATTTAGGAAGTTGGCACCAGAGGTTCATCGGGACTGAGTACTGACATTCAGTATTGAAACACAAAGAGGGAGATTATTTCCCTCTCTCTTCTTATCAGCCTCTCTCCTTGTCGACTCTTCTTTCCCAAATTACTGTGCTTCTCAGAGTACATATTTCCCTTTACAATAAACAGAGGTGGATAACAGAGACTGGGAACCAGGATGTCTGGGCTCCCTAACTGACTCTGTCTTTGGTCAATGCCACCCCTTCTTTACTCTGAGGCTCTTGTTTCCCAGTTGTAGAATGGGGAAAATAAGTGTGATCATTGTTATATTCCTCATTTCCCCTGAACTCCCTTCCATTAGTACTGCATAGTAAAGGAAGGAGATCAGCTGGACTAAGTGCTTTTAGCTGACCTGGAGAGAAGCTGATCTCTCTGGACTTGTAGCTGCTGTCTGACTCTTGCTCAGCTGTAACAACCTGGCCAACCCCTTTTCTTATACAGGCAGCCAACGTGCAGTCTTCCGGCAGGCCATGAGACACTGGGAGAAACACACATGTGTCACCTTTCTGGAGCGCACAGATGAGGACAGCTATATTGTATTCACTTATCGACCCTGCGGGTGAGTGGGAAACTCTAGGGCCTAAACTTCCTTAAGCTAACCCCCCCCCCCCCCCCGTAGAAGCACTGCCCTGGACATCTCCATGGGCATTCCTTATTGATGTAGATGCTGCCCAAGAGTATGATTCTTCTCACCCTAAGATGTCCATCTCTCTGGACACTGGCCCCTACTTGGGTTTGTCCAGGATCTTAGTCTTGGGTCCAGGTCCCGAAGACCTCTCTTCCCCCCATTCCCTTCTCATTTACCCATCTCCTGTCCTCCCCATCAGCCTGGGCTAGGAGTCTAGGCAGGTTCCTCCCCTGAGTCAGATGCACTCCCCCAGCTCGGGCCCTGCCCCCCTGAGCTGGCCCTGTCCCCCAGGTGCTGCTCTTATGTGGGTCGCCGGGGCGGGGGACCCCAGGCCATCTCCATTGGGAAGAACTGTGACAAGTTTGGCATCGTTGTCCATGAACTGGGCCATGTCATCGGCTTTTGGCATGAACACACACGACCTGATCGGGACAACCATGTTGCTATTGTAAGAGAGAATATCCAGCCAGGTAATCTCATCTACCTTTCCCCATTTAGCCTCCCTGGTCCTGTGGCTATGACCATAACATTTCAATCTGATGCCTAGCACCTCTCTATTACCCAGAATTATAGAGAAAAGCTAGAGTAGACAATAGATCCCCCTCACCTCAGCCTAGGCTGTCTGCTCAGTTCCAAGGGTTACTTTCAAGGAGTCGGGTCATCTTTAGTCCAAAGGACCTTGAGGAGAACAGAACCACTTTAGGCATACATGGACCAAATAGAATCCTTAGTCTCTGGGTTGAAAAGGGTGGGGGGACAGGGACAAGGAGAGTTATTTTCCCAACCATTCACTTCTTTGCTGTCTCTCATCTCCTCACCCTTTTTCTTCCCCTGCCCTCTATAATATTCCCCTTCTCACTTTTCCTCTCTGTTGTAGTCTCTCCCTGTTTTTCTCCATCTTATTGCCTCCATCTCAATGTTTCCTTTTCACAATAAAGGCCTCACTCTTGTATACTTCCCTTGACCTTTCCCTCCTTGCTCTCTCCCATCTACTCTTGGAGCTTCCTCTGAAATGTCTGGGCAGAGCTAGCCTGTTAGCAGGAACTGCTGTCTTCCTCCTGGCTGCTGCTCCTGGGGACCCCCATCCTTACCAAGAATCCTCCCCTTCCTGGTGTGCTAGCCCCAAGAGAGGCATTCTGACACTGTCTCAGTGCCCCAAGGCTGGGCAGTTCCCCTCTCCTTTCCCCCTCCTCCTGCCCCCCGCATCCTTTGCCCCGTCTCCACAGGACAGGAGTATAACTTTCTGAAGATGGAACTGGAGGAGGTGGAATCTCTGGGAGAGACTTATGACTTTGACAGTATCATGCACTATGCTCGAAACACATTCTCCAGGTAAGAGTTAGAGACAAGACCTCCAGCAGCTGTTTTCATTCTCACCTTGCTCATCACTCACACTGGGTTTTTTCAGACTGGGGTCCCAACGAGACAGGTAGATGGTTGTGTACTCTGATCCTACATAACCTTAGCCACAGCAAGCTTCTTAATTTAATTTTCTTAATCAAACCCCTTAATTTTCCAGATGAGGAAACTGAGACTCTGAACCTTAAGACAGATCCAGTATTATACAGCTGGTTAGGGTCTGAGGTGGGATTTGAATCCAAGTCTCCTGGACTCCCAGAGCTGGGTTCTAGTGACTTTCCCACTCTGCCTCTCCAGAGTTAGGACTAAAGGTGTTCCTCTGGGGATCTGCAGCCTCAAAGCCCAGAGAAATGCTTTAAGAGTATGTCATCCTCACTTAGTATCCTCTATCTAGCACATGTGGTTCTGGAGTAGATCTGTCCTCCCTTTCTCAGAATCTGCCACTGTTGTTAGATTTGGAATGTCTACTGGTACTACATTAAGTTCCAGAGAAGAACCACAAGCCCTGTCTTCTAAAAAAGCCTGAGGAGGTAGTTTTGAGATCACCAGATCCCTTCAAGTCAGTATCTCAATTCCTTTCTCATGGGATCTAGGACCTGGCCTCTTGAAGCTCTTAACTCAGTCTGCTCTTTCTGTTTTCTTTCCTTGTCTTTTTCTCTGTCCTTGAATTTGTCCTTCTACCCCTTGCCCTCACACCACCCCCATCCAAATCTCAATCTCTCTCTTTCTCTTTCAGTTCCACTTTCTCCCTCTTCCTGCCTTGTGGCTCTTTCTCAATCCAAGGCTGTTCCCAGACCCTTGAAGCAACATCAGAGACCAAAGAAAAGTGATGAGGTCATTACATCTCCCACCCCCACAGACTCATATCCCACCCCACCCTACCTTCATGCTATGCTCCATCCAGCTGAATGTGAGTCAGGGACTCTGGGGAGGTAGAATCCTGCCCGATCTTTCATTCATCTCATGGAAGCCTCTAGGATTCCCCATTGAGAAGGGAAGGAAATTAAGTGGGGCCATCAGGCTCTCAGGGTCTTCAAAGTTATCCTTAAGGACTGAGTTGGCCAGAAAATCTTAAACTGTCCCAGAGTAGCTAGTTCCAACAAGGTAAATTGCTAGGAATAATTTGGGGATGAGGGGGTGAGGAGGGAGGAATAATCAGAATAGACATGAGTCAACTTGAGCAGTGGGGTGAGAAGAGGTGGGGAGAAGATAGAATAAGAAAAAAGATTTAGAGGTTCAAAATTTACTTGCATTTTTGGGGGTTTTTAAAAATAAGAATGTAGTATAGGTAGGGGAGAAGTAGAAGGACCCTAGATACCCTCATTCCATCTCTTATTTTTGCCTCCCTTCCTAAATGTTGTGTTCCCTTGTGGCTTCTCCAGCCTCGTGGTGGGTCCAGCTGCCATGGGGTGGGGTTGCTGTCTATGGCATAGTAATGACAGGGTACTCTGTCTCCACCCTGTCCTGACCCTGTTGCAGAATGTCTGAACCCAGGAAGGGTTGTGACCTGTTGGCTGAGCCTCTTGGAGCTCCACTCACTGATGGTTCTTCCTTTCTTCCTCCCAACATTACCATTCTGATTTTGGTTTCCCAACCCAGGGGTATCTTTCTGGACACCATTGTTCCTAAGTATGATGTAAATGGGGTAAAGCCCCCTATTGGCCAGAGGACTCGGCTCAGTAAGGGGGACATTGCCCAGGCCCGCAAGCTCTACAAGTGCCCAGGTGAGAGGAAAAATTATAGTTAGGGTCAGAGCTAGTCTTTGGAGAGAAATTGGGGGGCATTTGAGAGTGTTTTACCAGAGTATTGTCGTTGAGATTCAAAGGCATGGCACAAAGGACAAAGTAGTTTCTCTAAATAATTTAACTAAATAATTTAAATTGTTTTTAAATGAGCACACATTTATTTTTTTCTCCCCCTCCTCGACTGAATGATAACATCAAAAAATAAAAATAATATATTTGTAACAAATATACATAGTCAAAAAAGCAAATTTGCCCATTGATCACGTCCAAAAGGTTATCTTATTCTGCATTTTGGGTCCATTCCTTCCTCTGACAAGAGATAGCATGCTCCAGCTTTGTCCTCTGGAACAGTGGTTTTTCTTGCATTAATAAGAGAGCAGTGAGCAGAGATGTGAAAGATGATGGGGTTGGGTGCATCATGTAAATCTTGAGAGAATAAGGAGACTTATTGGAACCAAATGAAGGTAGGAAGGATCAGGCATGGGGGGGGGCAAAACTGTGCCTTTTAAGGTCTGGGCAGGGGGTAGGGAAGAAGGAATAGTGTTGAGGGGGAGGGAAAAATTAAAATACTGTGTATAAGGACTGGTCCAAGGGAGTGAATAGAAGGCTTGATTGAAGGAAGTCGCCTAGAGGAGCAAAAGATAAAGCAGGTTCTAGAGATGAGCACTTAAAGCATAAGATCTTGTGAAGGGTTCAAAAGATGGACATCTGAGGGTGGGAGGGCTTGGTGGGAAATAATTAAGGATAACAGGTCACAGTCAAATGTTGCTACAGAGTTTGTTTTAGGTGTCAGATGGTCTTTGTAAGGGGAATCCATAGGAAGGTGTCTGTCTCCTATCCCAACCCACCCCCAGCTGGGCTAGGAGTTGGGGCCCACTGCAGGGGAAAGAAATTTAGACCAGAGTTTGACCTCAAATGCAAGAATCCCTTGTTGCCATGATAACACCCATGGTACGCTGGTTGTCCTGGCAGCAGGAGGCAGGGAGATGTGGAATGGTGTGTGTGTGTGTGTGTGTGTGTGTGTGTGTGTGTGTGTGCATGTATAGGAAGAGAAACTTAAAGGAAAAGAGCTGTTTGCTAGAGATTCCTTCTTGCCTTCTGTTCCCATCCTTACCCTCTGCTCCCCGTGAAAGGGATGCCAGAGATGAAGCTCAGGAGTAAGGAAGGATAGGACCCAAGTTGGGAGGACTGGTCACTGCTGCTAATGAAGGGTATTATTGTTTGCTCAACAGCCTGTGGAGAGACTCTTCAGGACAGCACCGGAAACTTCTCCTCTCCTGAGTACCCCAATGGCTATTCTGCCCACATGCACTGTGTTTGGCGCATCTCCGTCACACCTGGAGAAAAGGTACTACTAAGCACTCTCCTTACTATATTTCCCTAAAGGTATTACTTTACTCTGAGAGGGAATGGAGTGTTGAGGAAATGTGAATGAACCTCTCCACAGATTTTCATTTATTCATTTAGTATTTAAGTACTTTATGGTTGTGGTAGGCAAGATCAGGGATATAACAAACACATAATCTAGTTGGGGAATCCAAATATTCACATTAGCAATGTGATTTAGTAGAAAGAGCACTCTATTGAATATCACAAGATCTATTATCTAATCCTCACTTTGGCAAGTCACCTCTCTCATTTTTCATGTATAAATTGAAGGAATTAGATTAAGCGACTCCTACTGTCCCTTCTGAAAAAGGAATTTTCTATAATTTTGGGTAAGTCACTGAATTTCTCTGTATCTAAGTTTCCTCAGCTGAAAAAAAGAGGGAGTTGAGCTAGGTGACTCCTAAAGTCCTTTCCAGGACTAGACTAGATCTGTGATCCTTAGATATTGTCATCTTTGCACCATAGAAATGTGTGACATAAAGGGCTTGAATTAACTTCTGTAGGTTTATTGTTCTTTCTGGACTCAAACCCCAACAAAGAAATCTGAAAAATAATTCTACCAAGGACATTGAGATGCTGCTTGCAATCATTCTTTCATTGTTCAAGTTGCTGAGTAATAAGAATCTTTGCAACTCCACTTGAACCAATGAACTACCTCCCTGCCTCCTTCCATTGCCTCAGTACATATAACATGGTCACATACATGCCAGGCTGGAACCCAGTTCTGGTAGTCTTGCTTTATACTGTTCTACGTGTCACCACATTTCACAATCCCTCTTGAGATCAAGGGAGGTTGCCTTCCTCTGATGTGAGTCACTCAAGCTGTACTGTTCCTGGCTGAGAAAAGTCTGTGGTTCTTCCCAGACACACTGAGAAAGGACCTGGGAGTTCCCTCTTTTTAAAAATCATTCTGTAATTTTTAAATTTAATTTTTTTCTTTTTTTATTCTTTTTTTTTAGGTTTTTGCAAGGCAGATGGGGTTAAGTGGCTTGCCCAAGGCCACACAGCTAGGTAAATTATTAAGTATCTGAGACTGGATTTGAACCCAGGTACTCCTGACTCCAGGGCCGGTGCTTTATCCACTGTACCACCTAGCTGACCCAATTTAATTTTTTCTTAATCATTCTTTAAATTTTTAAATTACAAAATAGAAATCACCAGTAAACATAATTATTTTCATACACACAGAAGGCCAGATAATGGAAATTGTACATGAGACATGCATGTTCCTTTTAATATACATTGTCCTCATTGTCTATCATCCTCTGAATTCCCCTCTAGTCTTGTGTATATTCATTGGAACTCTTCTTTCATCCCTTTTTTCACATGTGATATATTATTATTCTCTACTTCCCTTCTTCCAACTTCCCTCCTTCCAAATAAGACCATATAAAAGCAAAACCAATTTATGTTGTAATGGTTGTGTCTGGAAATGTTTCAATTTGCACCTATCTATACGTCATTTGTACAGGAAGTTGTGGGAAACCTGATTCATCAGACTGAAATCAAGATTGGTCATTACAGTGATCAGAGTTCTTTAGTTTTTCACAGTTGTTTTTTGACAATGTTGAAGTTAATGAATATAAATTATTCTCTTGGTTCTGCTGACTTCACTCTACATCTGTTCATACAAGACTTTCTGTTTTTCTGAAACATTCCCTTAGGTCATTTCTTATGGTTCAACCTTCAATTAGATTTCCATTCAATTAGATTCCAATATTTCATCAGATTTATATATCATAATTTTTTTCAGTGAGTTTTAATGAGTTCCCACTTTGTTTCTAGTCCTATGCTACAACAAAAAGTGCTGCTAATAAATATTTTTTGCAGACATTTAGGTCCTTTCCCTGTGTCTTTGATCACTTTGGAGTACATGACTAATAAGAGTGTCACTGGATTGAAGACTCTTCACTGTACAGTGATTTTTTTTTGAGTATAGCTCCAAATTACTTTCCAAAGTATTTGAACCAAATCACAGCAGCACCTATGGTACATTAAGTATGTTTGACCATCATCAGCCCCTACAACAATCGTCATTTGTCAACTTAAATTTGCATTTCTCTTGTCCTTAGTGATTTGCAACATTTTTTTTTATATGAATGTAGTAGACAGCTTAGATTTCTTCCCTTGAGAAGTGCCTATTCATATTCCTTGACCATGCATCTCTTGGGGAATGACTTTTGTTTTTACATATTTGTATCAATTTCAATATTTCTTAGATATTAGATCTTTATTGGATAAATTTGCTTTAAAATCTTTTCCTAATTAACTATTTCCTTTCTGCTTGGCTTTTGTTTGGGCAAAACCTTTTCAACTATATGCAACCAAAATTATTCATGTTATCTTTTGTGATTTTCTCTCTCCCTTCTTTGGTCAAGAATTCTTTCCCTATTCATTGTTGTAACATATTTTTATTCTCTAAGTAAAGAGTTTTTAATGAAGTAGAATGTTGGGGTCTGAGGTTCCCTAAACCACTCTATCTTATCCTCAGTTAGATTGTCTAAAAGTTGATTTGAGGCTATACTTTCTGTGGCTTGCCCCAGAAGTGAAAAATACCATCTATAGCTCTACTTGTGATATTTTCCTTGTTAGAGAATAACAAATTCTTTCCCCCTGAAGAATGTTTTTGTTCTGTTCCTAATTGAGGTAAAGACAGAGATAGGGCAGACTCCAAATTTTATTCAGTGACCCATCCTACCTTTCTACCTACTTATCTTACTTGGGAAAAGGATCTGTTGTAGCTCTCCAATTGATCTACAATTAAATTCCATGAAACATATGGGCACATTATTCAAATTAAAAACATATATATGAACAAAGAAATTTCTAAAGAATTGTATCATCAGGGTGGCTAGGTGGCATAGTGGATAAAGCACCAGCCTTGGAGTCAGGAGTACCTGGGTTCAAATCTGGTCTCAGACACTTAATAATTACCTAGCTGTGTGGCCTTGGGCAAGCCACTTAACCCCATTTGCCTTGCAAAAAAAAAAAAAAAGAATTGTATTGTCTATATCATTAGCAATCAGGTAGTTATGTGAATTAGGTGGTTCAATAAATAGAACACTGGGCCTGGAGTCAGGAATACTGTTCAAATCCAGCTTCACATACTAGCTGTATGACCCTGGGCAAGTCACTTAACCTCTGTTTGCCTTAATCCACTGGAGAAGGAAATGGCAAACCACTCCAGTATCTGCCATAAACAAAGCAAATAAGCAAAACAAAAAAACCCATGGACAATAATCCATGGGGTTAAGAAGAGTCAAACAGGACTAAACATGACTAAACATTTTCAAGTTCCTTTCTCTCTGTATGGTGTAGGCACTTGATAAATATATGGAGGCATTATATCCTAACCCTACCTTTCTTCCTTCCTTCCCCCCCCACCCTTGCATCTGCCAAGTCAGCCCTGGAAAGCCATTTCAGCTTTCAATTTCTACCTTCTTTCTTGTGATCTGCTCCTTCTTCAGTTCCATGCCTCTATTTGTTGTTTCTTTGGAACTAGTAGTGGTTAAGATTAAGAACAGCCTTGACTAAACATCTGCAGCTTATTTTCATCCTCCAAAGCTCCATCAAAATCCTGCCTCTTCTTTGAAATTGTCTCTGATCATTCTATAACCCTTGGTGTTTTCAATGGTACCAGTCTCATAGAATCCTACAAACTTAGCATGGGAAAGGAATCTCAGAGGTCATAAATCATCCTTTCTTTATGCAAGAATCCTAATTACAACATCCTTGATAGTGTCATCTAGCACTTCTTAAATACTGATAGGAAGTTCATTACTGCTTTGTGGAAATCTGCTTCCTTATTGCATGTTCTTAATTTGTTAGAAAGTTCCTTCTATTCAAACAGGACCTATAATTCTCTCTATAACTTCTTTTTTTAAATTTTTTAAAATTTATTTAAGGCAATAGGGTTGTGAGTGACTTGCCCAAGGTCACACAACTAGGCAATTATTAAATGTCTGAGGTCAAATTTGAACTCAGGTCCTCCTGACTCCAGGGCAAGTGCTCTATGTACTGCGCCACCTAGCCGCCCTCTCCCTATAACTTCTAACCAATCTACTGGTCTGCCTTCTGTCCCCAGAGCAACACAAAGCAAGTTCATGTTCTTTTTCCTACAACATCCCTGCAAATATTTGAAATCGGCTATCATGTACTAGCAATACTATGATTCTATGTATACTCTCATCCTTCTCTTACTCAGGATAAAAGGCCCTATTCTTTTTTAAATTTATTTTCATTTTTTTAAGATTTTATTTTTTATTTACACATTACTAAAATATTCTTGTTTAAGACATAATATTCTCTCCCCCATAAAAATATAAAACCTCATGAGAAATAGAGTAAAAGAGAATAAGATGTGTTTCAGTCTGTGATACCATCATGTGATACCATGATACCATCATGATACCATGTCTTGGGTGAATCATGTTCTTTATCATAAATCCATCATAGAAGTTACTTCCATATTTTTCCACAGTTGCTGTTGCTGATTATAATTCCCTCCATCCATTCCTCCCCACTACTATCTGTTATATTTTCTCTCTCCTTTTGCTCTGTCCCTCTTCAAAAATGCACTGTGGGGTAGCCAAGTGACAAAGTGGACAGAGCACCAGCCCTGGGGCCAAGAGGCCCCAAACCCACATCCCACCCCAGAGACCCAGCAACCACCCGGCCCCATGGTCCTGAACAGGCCACCCAATCTCAGCACCATGCAAAAAGTGAAAAAGAAAATGTGTTATATCTGACTACCTTCTCCTGTGATCTACACTCTTCTCTATCACCCACATCCCCTCTCCCCTCCCCCTTTCCCCCTTCTCTCCTTTTTCCTCTAGATGTCTATACCCTATTGAATGGGTATGCTGTTTCCTTTCTGAGCCATTTCTGATGAGAATGAAAGTTCCCTCATTCCCCCCTTAAGGCCCTAATTTCTTAAATGCTTCTTCATATGATGTGATTCCCAGGTCTTTTGATTTTCTAGCCATCTTTTTTTCTTGACAGCCTCCAAATGATAAAATGTTTTACCAATGCCTTTTTAAATTACTAATGCCTTTTTAAAAACATTGTCGGGGAAGTTAGGTGATGCAGTGGATAGCGCACTGACCCTGAAGTCAGGAGGACCTGTGTTCAAATTTGACCTCAGACACTTGATGCTTAATAGCTGTTCCTTGGGCAAGTCAATTTAACCCCATTGCCCCACAAAAACCAAAAAGAAAAAAAATTATTTTCATTTCTAAGTGATTTGAAGTCTCACATGTACACACCCATACGTACATACTCACAAACAAACATACACAGCAGAACTTTCCCTTGTAGCAGAATGGGATATGTATAACAAAGTATGCCTTATCAGATACCTTGTATCAGTCATCTTCTGTCAAGAGGAGGAAGTATTTCATTATTTATCCTTTGAAGTCAATATTGGTAAAAGCATTGATCACACATGACTCTGATGCCTTTTAGTTCTAGTATGTTTTTTATATTACTGTGCTTATTATTTAACTTGTTCTTTTGATTCTATTCTTTCACTCTACATAATTTCATACGTCTTCTGAAATTTCTCTAAATTCTTTAGATTTGTAGTTTCTTTTAGTATAATGATGTTCCATTACATACATATGCTGCAATATGTTCAGTCATTCTCCATTTAATGGGTCCTAACAAATGCTATAAGGATATGTTAATATCCTGGATACCACAAACACTGCATATGTGGACTGACCAGCCCAAAGAACCTCGTATAATCTGTACACAATAGTTTTTAATTCTCAAGGTTGCCTCATCTTTCTTGGCAGTCCTGCTATGTTCTTGGTTCATTTTAACTGGTTAAGATTATTTTGAATTCTTATTCTTCATCCAGCTTACTGACCAGACCTTCCAGGTCTGTGTCCCCTGGCTACTCTTGATAGAAAGATAGATAGACTTCACCACCTACTTTATAGAGAAGAATGAGATTGTCTGGACAATAGATTTAGAACTGGAAGGGGTCTTATGTGTCATGTAGAAAAATGCTCAATAAACTATACATAAGGAATTCTGAGGACCACATATTGACTTTTAAAACCACATATTAACATTATCTATGTTCTATCATATTTTTATTAATTTTGTTAAATGTTTCCTAATAACATTTTATTCTGGTTTTCCCAAAAAGGGAGGCACTCATGTATTAAGTAGAAACACTATTTGAACCACATTATCCCTTCTTCTCTATATTAGAGTCCATTTCCTTTCCCCATTTTCTCTTGGCTTAGAGGATTAGATCTTCCCAAGGTTAACCATTTCACCTGTGTGCTTAATTCCATCCTTTCTGTCACCATCTCTCCTTTTTAACTGAAACATTTCCCTCTCTCTGCAAATGTGCTCATATATCTTTATCCTAAAAACAAAACAAAAAGGCCCTTACTTTGATCCTGCTACCCCTTTAAGCTGTCATCCTATAAGTCCCTCCATTTTTTTCTAAACTTCTAGAAAGAGCCATATGCACTCTTTGCCCTACTTCTTCACCATTCATTTAGCCCCCTGCAATTTAGCTTATGATCTCATCACTTAACTGAAACTGCTTTTTTCCAAAGTCACCAATGATCTCTTTATTGAGACTTCTAGTGACTTTTTTTTATAGTATCATGCTTCTTAACTAATGTGCCTTTTTAACACTATTCAACACTCTGTCCTTGACATTTTTCCTTCTCTTGGCTCCCATGGCAGTGCTATCCTACCTATCTGAACATTTCACATTTTCCATTCTGGTAAATGGATGAGATCAGAAATCATTACCACTTCCAACTCATTTAGCAGGACGTCTCCCAAGGTTTTGTCCTGGGTCCTCTTCTCTCCCTATATTCTCTTTTTGTCCACCTCAACTTTTTCTCTTATACTTAAGATCTTCATTATAGCTAGTAATATTCTCCCATACCCCCAAGCTCTTCACTAATTACTCTTTTCAGCTTCCATGATCTTTACCTTTATTCTACCTCAACCATGCATCAGAATGATCATACCCTTTTATCTCACCGTCACCCATGGCTGTTTTACCACCATGATCCAGAATTCTGAATTTCTCTTTCATCCTAACCTATCTTTTCTATAATTTCCTCTTCCTTACCTTTCCTATATCCACTGTAATCCTTTTTTGTTCTTTGAAGAATGCTACTTTGACCTCAATTTTCCTCCCTACAAATTCTTCATCCTATATTGTATAGTCCATCTAGAAACTTCTCTACTCTTGAATCCTTTTCCCATTATTTTATTGTTATCTATATTTTGGCAAACCCCAACCCTGAAATGCCTCATCACTTGTCTTATATCCTTCTTCCCATGTGCTGTTGAATGCTGCTGTAGAAAGTGTTAATTCTGCCAATCAGGTGCATTTAAATTGCATTATTTAGTGTCAATTGCACAGCAATTATTTTATGCTGTCTTTATTGAATTTATAGCATGTTTCCCACAGTGACGATCCAAAATCTTTTTTTCTCCTCAAGCCTGCTATAATTTTTCCCGTTTCACCAGATTACCTTTTTATATTTTTTTTAGGTTTTTTCCAAGGCAAATGGGGTTAAGTGGCTTGCCCAAGGCCACACAGCTAGGTCATTATTAAGTGTCTGAGACCGGATTTGAACCCAGGTACTCCTGACTCCAAGGCCAGTGCTTTATCCACTGTGCCACCTAGCTGCCCCTCACCAGACCCAAACTTTACTGAGAAAATGGATTTCATTCTATAAGACTTTCCCATTTATTCTTATTTTATATCTCAAAACCCTACTATACCATCGTCTGTCCCTTTCCCTTTGCTACAATAAGGAAGTGACCCTTTTTTTTCCATAGCTAGTCCCCTCCATTTGTTCCTTAATATACCCTTATATTCCTTCTGGGGGCTTCCCCTTGATCATCTCTTTTCTCTTTTTCATCTTCATTCTCAATGATCTAAAAATCTGCTCAAGCCTCCCCCACTTCCTCAGGTCATCATTCTATGTTTCTTTCTACAGTTATTATAAACTAGAAACTGTCTTTCATTGTTGCCACTACTTCCTCATCTTCTACTCCCTTCAAAACCTCTTGAAAAATTATTTCTGATTCCATCCCACTACTGAAAATTCTCTCTCCAAAGTTACCAACCTCCTCTTAATTGCTAAACCTATAGTCGCTTTCTCAGTTCTCATTCTTCTGTTAATTTTCTATGACTTTTGAAGGTAGACTAGCACACCACCACCCCCTTACATAATTTCTCCTACCTCAACTTTCCTGACACTGCCCTCTCCTGGTTCTCTTACTTCTATGATTTTCCTTTTTGGAGGCTTATCCTCCCACCCTCTAACCATGAGTATCCCTGAAGACTTCATCCTGAGCCCTAATCATTTCTCTCTTTCTATCTCTTGCTATTCTCATCCATTCCCATTGGTTTAGTTATTATAGCCATGCAGCTAACTTTCCAATATCCAGTCCTAATCATTTTCTCTGAAAACTACTGCTATGTCACCAGTACTCCCTAGTACTCAGATATCCCAAACAACATGTATAAAATGGAATTCTTTCCCCTACTCTGAAATATGTCAATCCTTTGAACTTGTCTATTTCTATCAAAGACATCACTGTCCTTCTTAGTCACTAAGATTTTTCAACCTCAGCTCTCTCTTATCCTCACCTCTACCCCATATTTAATCAATTGCCAAGTCCTGGATTCTACCTTTAACATCTCTTGCCTCTTTCTCCCTCTTTCAGTTCACATGACTACCACCCTTGTCTTCATCCCTTTTCTCCTAGACTACTGAAATATCCTCCTAATTGGTGCCTTTACTTCAATTTTTTTCCCTTTATGATCCATCTTCTACAGAGCTACAACAATATTATATCTAAAGTATGATTCTTCCTGTCATTCCTTTGGTCAAGATTCACTACTGGCTCCCTGTCACCTCTAAGATAAAAAACAAAATCAGTTGATTGGTATTTAAAGCCCTTTGCCATCTGACTCCATTCTCTCTTCCCATACTTATTTTCCATATTCCTATCATGAATGACTAACATTCCATACAAACTTGCTATTACCTGAACTCAGTGATCCATCTCCTACCTCTATATCTTTTGCCCAATTGTTGATCACTGCTGAAATATATTTCCTTCTTGATCACACTTCTTAGAATTCTTAGTTTCTTTGAAGGCTTAATACTGTTGCCAACAAGTTCTCTTTCACCTAGGACAGAAATAATTGAAGGCAGATGTGGTGGTGTCAATGTGTGGGGCAGAGAGCTCAAGAAAGTGCCATAGAGATGTTCCTAGAGGGTGGGAAGAGAGAGGGAGGGAAGGTACTTAAAGATAGACTATCTTTTCAGAAGCCATTCTGTGTTCTTTACCAGCCCTCTTTGGGGCACAGGTCAGATTCTTCTGGGAATGACCACTTCCACTCTGCTCACACAAATTTTCAAAGGTGCCAGGATTCCTTGTTATGGCTCTGTAAATGATTGTTGAATGATTCTGTAAATGATTGTTGATTTGAACTGAATATGCCTTAACCCTAAAGCTTGAACAAAATGTTGGAAAAGGACAGATCCAAGAACAGAGAGCTTTTAGGATACATAACTGGAGGCTTCCTTAGGTTGTCAGCTAGATCATTGTTCTCCGGTTAGTCAGACAACTTACCTATTATATGCACTATTATCCAATCCATCTTGCCCTTAAAATATAATAATAATAATAATAACATATTTATATTGCACTTTACCATTTATTCTTTCATTCAACAGTCTTTTATTAAGTGAATTACAGCAATAGTAGCAGCAGCATTAATAGTAATAGTAGTAGTAGTAGTAGTAGTAGTAGTAGTAGTAGTAGTAGCAGCAGCAGTAGTAATAGTAATAGCAATAGCAGCTGGCATATATATATATATATATATATATATATTTCTTCAAGGTTTGCATAGTGCTTAAATGCTTTACAATTGTTACAACTCTGGTAAATAGGTAGTATTATTATCCCTGTTATATAGATAGGGAAACTGAGGTAGATTTTAAGTGATTTGCCTGGATTGAACAGTCAGCCTCTGAAGCAAGATCTGAACCCAAGTCTTCTGACTCCATTTCCTGCTCTCTCTATGATACCACTACCTGAAAGCCTCTTGAGGGCAAGAGGTTATTTTTGGTTTTGTATTTTAGGTATCTCCAGGACCTAGAATAACACCTTGTAACACAAATATACTTAAATACCTAGTGTTAAATGTTAGGCACTGAACATACAAAGATAAAACATAAAAACAGTCATTGTCTTCTAGAAGTTTATATTTATGAAACAGGAGTTTAATCATTGATTTGAGTCAAAATGAATTGTCTATTAGATTCAAGACAATGTACTTGTTTCTGAAAGAGATACATCTTTAAGTTAAGATGGTGTTCCCCTACTCATAGGACTCATAACAACCCTGGGAGATGGGTAAACACAAACAGTGTCTCCATGTCAGAGATGAGCAAACTGAGGCTCAGGTAGATTAAATTGGCCAGCATAACATGTGGTATTTATTCTCAAAATAGAACTTGAACCCTAGTCTTATAACCCCAAATCAAGTGAGCTTGCTACACTAACTACCTTCCTCTGCTTATATAACATAAGGGTTTTTTCAATCACCTTAATAAAATCCAGATATGTTATATATATGTATATATGGCATCCCCTGGTGTACAAGTCTAGAAACTGAATCCAAAAGAAAATGGTAGTAGATTGACATGATTTATTCTTGGTGAACTCATGCTTGCTACTAATGATCATTGCTTCCTGTTCTAAGAGAACACAAACCAGCTGTTTAGTAATCACCCTAGAATTTTGCCAGAGATCAATGTCAAAATCATTGGCCTTTAGTTTAAAAGATCTACCTTTTTCCAATTTTGAAAATTGGGATAGCATTTACCCATCTGATTTTCTGGACCCTTCCCATTTGCCATGATTACTCAGGCATCACTAGTATTGGTTCTGTGTTATCACATCTGTAAATCTTTTCAGTACCATTGGAATATTATTTCTTTAGGCCTGAAGCCTTGAGCTTGTTTAAAATTATGAGATGTGCTCTTAATCATCTTCATTTTGCCTTATCCTTTCAGTTCTGGTTGAAAAAGTCATTCTCCTTGGTAAAGAAAGTGGACAAAAAAATGTAATTTGAGCAATGCTTTCCTTTATCAACTGTTAACTTTCCACAGCACATTTTTTTTTGTTCTTTTTTGGATTCTAAACATATTTTTTGTTTGTTTTTCTTAAAAATTTTAAAAATAAAATTCATTCTAGTCTTTAGTATTCCTGACATGATAACCACAGTTCTAGGTAGTAATGTTAACCTCAGAAGGTGGTTGTGAGAAAAGAACTTTGATAAAGCACCATGATAAATATAGAGCACCATTGTCACTATTTTGCATTCATCTTTGTTTGCATTTACCTCCTTCATCCTTTATACATGTATAAAATGTATAAATGCAAACTCATTCAAGAGTTTCCCTTGAAGGTATTTTGGTTCCTTCAGCTCCCTGTCTCATTTTTCATTGGGAATTGCAATTGGTAAACTTTTCATTCCTCGTGAGACATCTTTCCTTTTAGAGTCTTTGTAAAAGTCTCTGGGCTTTTTCAAATAAACCATCTTCCTAAAATCTAGGGTCCATGTCTTACTATTTCTAGTATTTCCTTCACAAAGTCATTGATACATCACCAATTAGTTTTCCTCATAGTCTTTTAATTGCTCCCTCTACCTTCTAAGGAGTGACATTATCAGTAAGGTATGAATATATCAGATAGTATCTTTGGCAACTTTTCTGTGATTATTTCCAGGAGAGAAGTATAAGATAGATTAATTTGCCTTGTGATGTAGGAAGTATGAACAATTAGGGACTTAACCAAATGATCCATAGGGTTTTGCCATGTATTTCTTCTTTCCTAAGAGGACTTTAAATGAAAGCTAATCTTTCCACTAGAAGAGACGTCATTATATCTGTTGTTTATTGCTATCATGCTATTGTTTTCTTTGTATCAGTTTTAGAAGAATCTTTTTTTTTAGCAAGGCAATCAGAGTTAAATGACTTGCCCAGGGTGACATAGCTAGGAAGTGGCAAGCAACTGAGGCTGCATTTGAATTCGGGTGGTCCTGGCTCCAGGGTCAGTGATCTATCTAATGCACCACCAAGCTGCCCCTTTGTATCAGTTTGGTAAATTGTAATAGACTAATGGTCTTGTAGCTTGTTCTAAAAATATTATAAAACTTATTTTCCCCTTCTATGATCCTTACCTTTATGTATTCTATCATATTTCCCCTCTGAGCCTCATGGATTTCTATTCCTTTAGGGTAGATATACTACCCACTTCTTCTGTTCAAACAAATATGGCAGCCCCATTATTGCCATATTCCAGCCTAGAGTCCCATTACATTGTCTCCATGATAACTATGACATTGTAATAAGTTGTTTATATTACAATTTCAAATTCATTTGGTTATTGCCCATATGCTGTTCATTAACTACAACAGAGACAAATCAGTTAAGTATTATTCTAAAGTTAACTATCTTCCTTATTGTTCTTCACCACCTCTCCTACAGAGAATTACTGGGCAATTTCCTCTGTTACCATTCTTCTATATCATACCTGTTGTTCTCCCTATCATTTGTCATTATAATTTTATCTGTACCTCTTTTCCCTCCCTACCTCATTTTTCAATTGAAAGCCCTACTGCTTAGATGAGTAAATTTCTGGTCTTTATGAGTTACACACCATCCCTTTCCTATTATCCTTGTATCATTTCTATTATCTTAACTCATCATCCAGAAAATCAAATCCCTTGACGCCAGAGCTATAAGTTAAATTTTCCAGTGTATTTGCTTTTCTGAGTAACTCATTTGGTCTCATACAAGTTAGCAAGAATTGATCAAATGATAGGTTTAAAGAATATTAATGTAGGTTAAAAGATATTTATCAGTCTGTCAGATACCTAAGAAGACTAAGCACATCAGATCTAAGTAGGGAGTCCCAGACCACCTCTCTTCTCAGAAAGAGGAACAAATTCTTCTCAATTGACAGTGTTTTTTATGTTCCAGTTAATGCTGAATGCTTCTTCAGAAGGTTTGGATTCTTAGGACAGAGGCAGCTATGTGAACAGAGCTTCCACTAAGTTTTGATGGGGGTGGACTTATGCTTCCTCCCTCTCTTTGTTCTCTGCATTATATTCTTACATTCACCTTTGATTCCTCACTGGTATGTTTTGCCTCTTAGTTACTAACTAACCTTCTAGAATTCTTTCTTTCTTCCTTTCTAGGAACCCTTCATCCTTTCTAATAAGATGAAGTAGAGAGTCATTCCTCAAACTCTTTCACCTCACTTCTGTCACCTTCCCACTAGCAGAAGGATTGGCTTGCAATTATAGCCCTCATCATTGGGCTACCATCTCAGGAAAGAAGATACACATAGCAAAAAACCTATGGATCACTGGATCAAGGCCCTTACTTCCCATACTTCTGAAATCACAAGGCAAATTAATCTGTTTTATACTTTTCTAAAACACTTAACTTAAAGCTGCTAAGGAAATCATTCTCACTATTTCTATAAGTGCTTCTTATATGCTTAATCAGGTCTATGTCACCACCTCTTAATTTGACACGAATTCAGTCATTTATTAGTTACTAAGTGTACTAATTATTAGCAAGATTTGCCACAGAAAAGCAGGATCTAACTTCCATGACTGCCCTATGAAAATACATTTTCATATTTTTTCTCTCTTACCCCCAACAGACTATGAACTGTTTCACATCTCCTCTACATTGCCTAATTCCCTTCATGGAGTTAGAAATAATAGAAATACTGGGAAAGGAAGTAGTTGGGGAATGATTGTCAGCATCTTGCCATCTTACTTTTCCCTCTTTCTAGGACTCTTCCTCTCTTAGGCACCTGGTATTCTCATACTTTTCCAGACTACTGTCACCAAAGAATAGTTTCTTACCAACTAATTCACCTTAAAGTATTAGTAGTTGTATCACTTGAATATTGAAAAGAAGCCTTTAGTGAGAAAAGAGAAAAACCTCTAAGTACTATAGAGCAGAGGTATCAAGCATGCAGCTTGCATAAACTAAGTGATGCCTGAAATAGATTAAAATGTACTTGGGAAATATTAAACAAAACAAAATATAATATAAGATATCTAATTTTAATTTGAGGTTTTCTAAGTCAATATATGGGCAACTAGGTGGTTCAGTGGATAGAGCCCCAGGTTGGAGTCAGGAAGATTCACCTATCTGAACTCAAATATAGTTTTAGAAACTTACTAGCTGTGTGATTCTGGGCAAATCACTTAACCCTGTTTGCCTCAGTTTCCTCATCTGCAAAATGAACTGGAGAAGGAAATGGCAAACCACTCTAGTATCTTTGCCAAGAAAACCTCACAAAGAGTCAGACATGACTGAAATGATTGAACAAAGTCACTATGCAGTCCTCAAGGATCCTTAAGCCTTCCACTTAGTGTGGCACCACTGTTCCAGAATATATCTTTTTGACATGTTGGGGGTTTTAGGACAAGGGAGCCTTTTCTTTTTTAAAAAATTTTATTTATTTAAGGCAATGGAGTTAAATGACTTGCCCAATATCACACAGCTGGGCAATTATTAAGTATCTTGAGATCAGATTTGAACTTGGGTCCTCCTGACCCCAGGGCCAGTGCCCACCTAGTTGAGCCACCTAGCTGCCCCAAAGGAGCCTTTTCTTGAGCCCTACAAGACTGCAGGCTACTCAGCTAGTGGGTGAGATCTGCTATGATGAAACTGGTTGGGGAAAAGTATAGGGGATGGCATGAGAAATGATGTGACCTTTCACCTTCCTCTGTTTCCCTGACAGATCCTTTTGAATTTTACTTCCCTGGATTTATATCGCAGCCGACTGTGCTGGTACGACTACGTAGAGGTTAGAGACGGGTTTTGGAGAAAAGCTCCCCTCCGAGGTAACTGTGTCCTACCCTGCTCTAGGCATCATGGTCAAATGAGATTTTATACATACATTCATACATACATATATATATATATATATATATATATATATATATATATATCACTTTGAAAAGGTGATACTAGTATTTATTATTATTCTATTCTTTTTTTTTTCTAAGAACTACCCTTTCTTTCCCTAAAGCCCTTCTACACACAGTTCAAACATACTCATCAAGCTGATCAATATGCTAGGCAGGAACAAACTCTGGACTTAGAGGCATAAGCCTTGGATTCTAATCCTGATTTTTCTCTATATCCTTCAGGAAACCATTTAACCTTTGTGGGCATCAGTTTCCTCATCTACCAAGCAGGGGTAAATCATGTTTACCTGACTGCCTGTCAGTACTTTAGAGTAGAGATAAGTGAGTGCTTTAGAGTAGAGATAAGATAAAAAGGGAAAAGCCTGGTTGGTTGGTTGTTGTTAGAACTGTGTACCTGGACTCCCAGTCCAGGGACTGGTCCACAGTTTTGCATTTTGTGGAAGTGAAAGAAATTTGGACTAATCCTACATGTTAACATATCTGGTCCAATGAGAGAAAGAAGCTGAGAAGAAAGCAAGTAGAGATAAGGTCAGGGCTAAGGTTGGGGTGGAATCTGGGATATCAGGCTCCCCCAGGTAAAGCTTTAAAATGTATCTTAGGAGCACTAGATGGCTCAATAAATGGAGTGCTAGCCCTGGAGTCAGGAAGACCAGAGTACAAATCTGTTTTCAGTTATTTATTATATGACCTTGGGCAAGTCACAACTTCTGTTTGCTGGAAGAAAAGGAAGGAAGGGAGGGAGGGAGTTATGTGCATTGCAGTTTACAGCAGATATTAAGCTTTCCCTATGACAGATGGAACCTGACATCATAAAATAATTGTATCCAGTGGAATTTTCTGATATTGCAAACATGTGCATCTTAAAGTGTCTTTCATTGTACCTTCCTATGTACTGACTACTTTACCTACACATGGTTGCTAGATGGATTGATTTATGCTATTCTTACACCTCTCCCTATCTTTTCACGTCTTTAGGAAGGTTCTGCGGGAACAAACTCCCTGAACCCATCGTCTCCACTGACAGCCGCCTCTGGGTGGAGTTCCGTAGCAGCAGCAATTGGGTTGGGAAAGGCTTCTTTGCTGTTTATGAAGGTATTCATGTGGAATGTGCTGTGGGGGGTCAGTAAGGTATAGAGAGAACTGCTTTGTCCTTGCCCTCTGAAATTAGCCTTAGTTGGCCAATAAGCATTTAACAATCACATTGCTATATTAAGCTCTGGTTATATGGGGCAGTAGAAGATGCAGAGCACTGGACTTAGAATCAAGAGGACCTGAGTTCAAATCTGGTTTAGATACCACCTATGTGACTCTGGGCAAGTCACTTAACCCTAAACCTTTTCCTCATCTATAAAATGAACTGGAGAACAAAATGGCAAACCGCTCCAGTATCTTCACCAAGAAAATCCCAAAAATATCTGGAAAGAAGTAAAGGAAAACAGGAGCAGAGGAAAGAAAGGGGAGTGTTCCAAGCATGGGAAAGAAGCAATGCAAAGTCACAGAGTTTGCAGGTAGAGTTTAATGTGAGAGGAACCAAAGGAAAGTCAGGGTTGCTGGATCCTAGAGTACCTGGAAGGGAGAAAAAGTAAGAGAAGACTGGAAAGGTAGAAATTTGATAATTTGATCCTTATTAATAGGGAGTACTGGGGAGCCACTTCACCTAAGGGAAAAAGGCAATGCAATAGGCAGAACCTATGAGAAAACAAATAGAAAATGGAATTGGGCAGAGGTATAGGAGAAACTGGAGTGGATACAAAGTTAAAGGAAGATAGAAGAGAAACAGGAGAAGAAAGAATTATGAAGGAGGGAATCCAGGAAATGTCAGCACTCTAAAAATGGCAGGAACTGGGGAGTAAGGGAATCCAGAAAGGGGAAGAATCCAGTAAAGTAGGAAATTTTCATGAATTCTAAGAACTCAGGAAGACAAGAAAAGTCAAATACCCCACCAGATGGAATGAAATCCTCTCCACTATTATCCTGACTTCTTCCACCCATACAGCTATCTGTGGAGGTGATGTAAAGAAGGACAATGGCCATATTCAGTCACCCAATTACCCAGATGATTACCGACCCAGCAAAGTCTGTATTTGGCGAATCCAAGTGTCTGAGGGCTTCCATGTGGGGCTTACTTTCCAGTCTTTTGAGGTATGGTGCTGACTCTCTGAACATGAGACCACCCTTGGTTGTGGAAATGATGTCCTTCTAAACCTATGTAGCACAGCAACCCCTCTTTCTCTTCAGGCCATCAATTCCCAGTTACTCTCCCCCTGGTTCTTTCGATCAGCCCCATTCTTGTCCTCTTCATTATCTCCAAGTCCACTTCGTCTACCTTTCTAAGGGTTAGCTGGGGAACAGGTTCCTATGGCGCCTGAAAACTCCTCCTCCCAACCTGGTTCTGCCCTTCATCTTCCCTCTAGATTGAGCGCCATGACAGTTGTGCCTATGACTACTTGGAGGTACGGGATGGAAACAGTGAGACCAGCACCCTTATTGGACGATACTGTGGCTATGAGAAGCCAGATGACATCAAAAGTACATCTAGCCGCCTCTGGCTCAAGTTTGTCTCTGATGGATCCATCAACAAAGCCGGGTTTGCTGTCAACTTTTTCAAAGGTGCTACCTTCCTTTCTTCTACACAGAGTCTTTCATGTCTATTCCTAGAGCACCTGCCATCTTCCTAGGTGGTTGTAAGGATCAAATGAAATAATATTAAACTGATAGAGAAATTTAAGTTATAATTGATCCTTCTCCAATGAACTCCCTCATTATTCATCCATATATCTACCTCTTTTATTTGGTCTTTTGTTCATTTATTCAACAAATATTTATTGAATAGCAACTATGTACCCAGCACTTGTTGGGCATTAGTGCTGGCAGTGGGGAGAGGAATCTCTCAGATAATCTTAGATTTCTCTTGGGCACTCAACCAATTTTAACATTTCATAACACTCTGTGTTGACGTGTCATCCCCCTCTCATATTATATAAGCTCTTTAAGGCAGAAACTGTGTTTTTTTTCATCATTGTATTTCCAGAACCTGATTGATACAGGGCTTTGCACATAGTAGGTTCTAAATACAGCTTTGCTGAATAAAATTAATACATGAGAAATGTCTGAGAAATGTAAAACATAGTCCATACCCTCAAGAAATTTGCTCTTTAGTTAGGAAACAAGACAAGCACAGTGAAAAGTCAACCAAAAATACAAATCTTAAATGGTATAAGACATAATAAAAATAGTTGACATTTCTATGGGTTGCCCAAAAGTCTTAGTGCAGTAAGCATTAATAGCTTACTTAAGCTTTAATAGCTTAAAACCAGATGAAGTGAGTAGCTATAAAAGCTTAAACTTCACTAAAACTTTTGGGACACCCTGTATATATAGGTCTTTAATTTTTGCCAAGGGTTTTACAGACAAACATTTATTCAACACGACAACCCCGTGAGGTTGGTATGCAGACATTTTTATCTCCACTCTGCAGTTAAGGGGCTCAGAGAGGGCGACTTGCCTATGGTCACATGGAGGTGGGATTTCAGCCCAACTATCTCCCCTGACTCCAAGCCCAGTACCCTTTCCACTCTACCACACCTCTCCTCTGGGCAGGATATGCTCATTGCCAGCTGGCTGGTACACTCAGTGTTCTAGGAGTTCAGAAGAAGGAGAGGTCACTTTGGTTAGGGTGGTTAAGAAGAGCTTCCTGCATGGTTCAGCATCCCTAAATTATACACATAGACATGTAATCTATCCATAAGATGCACACAGATACATAGTTTATCCTTTTCACCCTCTGATACCCACTGCCTTGATCTCTGCCTTTAAAGAACAGGAGTTCATGAGTTTTTGGGGTTTTTTGCTTTTCTTTTATTTTGGTTTTTACATGACAATGAGATTAAGCGACTTGCCCAAGGTCACACAGCTGGATAATCATTAAGTGCCTGAGGTCATATTTGAACTCAGGTCCTCCTGACTCCAGGGCAGGTGCTCTATTCACTGTGCTACCTATCTGCCCTAACCTTTGAGGGTTTTTTGATAATATTATATACTTTATTTTAAGTATTTAAAAATATCATTGTGAGAAGAGTCCACAACAAGGGTAAAAAAGCTTTGGCCCTAAGAGATCCCTTTGCTTTCCCATAGGAGAGCTCTCCACTTCTGTTCACCCCTCCTCCATTAGAAATCATTCTTGGGCATATGTGACAAAGCCAGTGCAGACTATCTCCCCTCCCATGCACAGAAAGTGAGGGAGAAGTGAGGGAAGAACTTGTTGCATCATATCAAGAGGGGATTTGGAAGGGTCCAGAAGAGGCCTGTGTGAGAAGCTATCCACAAGCTCACAGACAGACCTCAGTCTCAAACTTTAACCTGTGGCTCTCCTTTCTCTCCCATCTAGAAGTGGATGAGTGCTCCCGGCCCAACCGAGGTGGCTGTGAACAGCGCTGCCTCAATACTCTGGGCAGTTATAAATGCAGCTGTGACCCAGGCTATGAGCTGGCTCCAGACAAACGTCGCTGTGAAGGTGAGCAGCACCTCAGTACCACCTTCTCCACCAACATCTATTCCCTCAGATACCAGGAAATGAACTCGTTATCAGGGATCATTCCCGTTACCCCTTGGATAAGTTCTTTCCTTGAAGACAGGGAAACTTTGACCTAACTTTCCATGTAGGAGCTCCTGAAGTTTCTGGAGACTTCTGTCATGCCCCTGAATCCACTAGCCCCATCTCTTCTACTACTCCATGCTCATCCAGTCCTGCCAGTCCAGGCTTGTGGAGCCATTGAGCATTTCTCTTTACATATACCTGATGGGCAGCCAGTTTCTCAGTGATGGGGGACAGGGCTTACCTCTCCCATGCTCTTTCCCCAATCCCAGGCCGGGGGACCTTGATATGTTGGCCTCTCTAATCTGATCTTCCCAATCCCACAGCTGCCTGTGGTGGTTTCCTTACCAAGCTCAATGGCTCCATCACCAGCCCAGGCTGGCCTAAAGAGTACCCTCCCAACAAGAACTGTATCTGGCAGCTTGTGGCCCCTACTCAGTACCGAATCTCCCTGCAATTTGATTTCTTCGAGACAGAGGGAAATGATGTAAGTACCAGTTCCAGTGCTCGGGCCATGGGAGGACAAAGAAGTCATGCCCATTCCTTTCTTCCCATAGTCTCCTAATATCCCATCTCCCTTTTTTCTTCTTCCCTTTACTTTCTACTTGTTGTCTGGGGGGAAGGGTGCAAAGGAAGTCTTATCTATGTAGCCTAAGAGAGAGAGACATCACTGCCAAGTGTATAGGGAGCTCGACTCAGAGCCAGGAGGTCCTAGGTTTAAATCTTATCACCTCTGACACTGATTTTGTGACTCTGAGAAAGTCACAAGCCCTCAGTGCTCACTGTCAGTTCTCTAAGACTTGCAGAAATGATGCCAACCCACTTTGGTAAAGGGAGTTTTCTTCTCTATCATCTCTTTCCTAGGCTCAGACAAGTACTCTTTGCTTAATAAATCTTTATTGCTGAGATCAACTCCCAAAGACAAAGTAATAGAACCCTGGGTATCCCCTTTATCAGAAAGTCCTTCTGTCTAACTTTTAAAAGTATCAATAACAAACCTGGATATTTTATTTTAATGGCAGTCTAAGTAGGGCTATATGAGAACCAGCTTGGACCAGCTAGCAAGAGTTGATTGTTAAATTTTCATTGTGAGTTTTACAACTTTGAAATCAGTAAACTACACAGAGCTTATTATTTTGATGATTTTTAGACTTTTAAAAATGATACAGAACTATAATAATTATGTAGATCAACTGAAAAGTGTCTACCATGTATACTTCCCACCCAGAATCAGTTGTTAAACATATAACAGCATACTATTGCATCTGCAAAGTTTGCATCTTAACTCTTATTTCTGCTCTTCTGACAATGTCGCTTGATATCTCAAAAGTGATTTTTTTTTATTCTAACCCTTAATTCTGCTCTTCTGATAATGTAGCTTGGTATCTCAATAGTGATTTTTTTTTTTGCATCCTAACTTTTACTTCTGCACTTTTGAAAATGCAACTTAGTATCTCAATGGTGATTTAGTTTTTTAAATTGCTGATTTTTAATTCAGATTCTGGTTCACTGTGACTTGTGAATCTTCTGCCAATATTACCAGTCAGCTCATAAGAAAATCTCTTATTCCTGTCCTATAAGATTGAAATTTACTGCAGCATCCTGTGTGCTCTGAAGCTTGTGCTCCATCCCCAGCTTACAGTCAAGGAGGGGTGTATTCCCCTGTCTTGGGCTTTTGGAAAACTCCTCACACTGCTTCATTTTGTCACTGACAGATCTCATCTAACATATATGCACAGTTTGCATCTCTTGAGGCAGCTAGGTGGCAGAGTGGACAGAGGAAACCTGAGTTCTAATCAAATAATTACTAGTTGTATGATCCCAGGCAAATCATCATTATCTGTGTCCATTTTCTCATTTGTAAAGTGGGGATAATGGTGGCACTGTTCTCATTTAGTGTTGGGAAGGGGAAAAGAATAAACACTTATCTTCCTCCCCTGGCCCTGTTAAACACTTTAGAAATATTATCTCATTTGATTGTCTCAACAACCCTGAGAGGTAGCCCAGGAAACTGAGGCAAACAGGTGAAATGACTTGCCCAGGGTCTCAAGTATTTATGGCCAGATTGGAACTTGTCTTCCTGATTCTAGCCCAGGGCTCCAACCATTGGGCCACAAGCTGCCTCTATGTTGAAATGATGGACTGAGATAGTATATGTAGAGTACTTTGCAAGCCTTAAGTGCCATTTAAATGTTAACTATTATTTTTGTTATTTCTTCTTATCTCCACTATCTCTTTCAGTCTACATCTGAAACTAAATGCAAGGTGGGAGGAATAGTGGATATTATTCTAGCTGTATGCTTTCCCCTTATTAGTTAGCCAGCTGTGTGGATTTGTGGAGATAATTGTGCTTAATCACAAAGATCTGGCCTTAAATTCTGCCCAGATTCTTAGCATTTTTCTGATTTTTAATAATCCCTTAACCTCTGGGCCTTTTATTTATTTATAAAATAAGGGAGTTGCATTCAATGATTTCCATGATCCTTCCCATGTCTATGGCTATGGTCCTGGGTTTCTTTGTGTCCAGACCTGGGTACTGTGAGCTTCCCTTTTAGTCTTGCTATATGAATCACTAATTCAGTATTTAGAATCTACTACCTTGTATAGATAACTCTGTGTGTGTGTGTGTGTGTGTGTGTGTGTGTGTGTGTGTGTGTGTGTGTGTGTGTATGAAATCTTCCCAATTAAATGGGCAGGGTCTCTGTAAGCATTTAGCCCATAGGTTCAAAAATGTTTGATTAGTTTATAAGATATGAACCCTGTTTTCAAAGGGTTTTCAATTTGGGATCAGCTAAAGGAACAGGATGAAGAGAGGGCTTGGGAGAGAGGTACAGGTCATGAAGATAGTCTGTTCTATATGGCCACTTCACAAAAATAGGGATTTGAAGCTGAAAGGGACATCATATAGTCTAACCTTGTCATTTTACATATCAGGAAAGTGAGACCCAGAGAAGTTAAATGACTTTTGTCATACAAATAAATTTTAGAGATGGAATTTAAATTCACATCCTTTGACCTCCAAGTCAGTGGAAAGAGCACTAGCTTTGAAATCCAATGATCCATTGTTGAAAGGGTTGTGGGAAATCTAGGACACTATTACATTGTAGATGGAGCTGTGAACTTAGTCAACCTTTCTGGAGAGCAATTTGGAACTACACCCAAAGGGCAACAAAAATGTACATGCTCTTTGATCCAGCTGAGTCTATACCCTGAAGAGATGATGATGAAAAAGGGTAAAAACATCACTTGTACAAAAATATTAATAACAGCCCTGTTTGTGGTGGCAAAGAATTGGATATCAAGTAAATGTCCTTCAGTTGGGGAATGGCTTATTAAACTATGGTATATGTATGTCATGGAACACTATTGTTCTATTAGAAACCAGGAGGGATGGGAATTCAGGGAAGCTTGGAGAGATTTGCATGAACTGATGCTCAGTGAGATGAGCAGAACCAGAAAAACACTGTATGCCCTAACAGCAACATGGGGGCGATGATCAACCTTGATGGACTTGGCTCATTCCATCAGTGCAACAATAAGGGACAATTTGGGGCTGTCTGTAATGAAGAATACCATCTGTATCCAGAGAAAGAACTGTGGAGTTTGAACAAAGACCAAGGATTATTACCTTTAATTTAGGAAAAAAAAACATTTCTTATTGTCTGATCTTGCTATCTCTTATACTTTGTTTCTTCCTTAAGAATATGATTTCTCTCTCATCACATTCAGTGGTGGGTGGTGGCGATGATGGTGGAGGGTGCTCTGTCCTGTTAACTCTGATGGACATCCCCTTTGCATTCTCTTGTCCCTGAAGGCCAGTACTTTTTGGAGGGCAAAGCTGATAACTTCCTCTCCAGTCTGCTCCAACCATCAGACACCCTCTGACTTTAAGAGAAGATTGATACTCTAAGTTGTTTACATGGAAACAGTGTAAAGATTGGCAAATTGCCTTCTATGGGGGTGGGGGGGGAGGAAAGTACGATTAGGGGGAAAATTGTAAAACTCAAAATAAATAAAATCTTTAAGAGAAGGAAAAAAAAAAAGAAATCCAATGATCCTATTTGGAAAGACCAGAATTAGCATTTGTGAAGCATCTTTTAAATAAGACAGTAATTTTAGCCCTTGTGTGGGGGCCCAGATATCCTTTTAACATTCTAGGACAGGGAAAAAGTCACTTATTTTTCCTCATCAGAGACCCTTCAGCAGTCTATTAAGCCTATGAACCCCTTTCTCAAAATCATATTTTTAAATATTTGAAGGAAATACTAAATTTCATTTAAAGGTTAGTGAAATAAAGATGCAAATTTTTCCCATTTGAATTCAAACACGACCCTGAAGTCAATTCCTGGACCCTTGTGGGGGATCTGTGAACCTTAAGTTAAGAACCCCTGTCCTTGTAGTTCAGTTCAGTGAGGGTTAGAGAAGTTAGGAAAGGGAGGCTTCCTTAGATGTGGGGTCTGAGCTGTATTTGTTGGGGCAGGTATGCAAGTATGACTTTGTGGAGGTGAGGAGTGGACTCACTGCGGACTCCAAACTTCATGGCAAGTTCTGTGGTGCTGAAAAACCTGAGGTGATAACCTCACAGTACAACAACATGCGTGTGGAGTTCAAGTCGGACAACACTGTCTCCAAGAAGGGCTTCAAAGCCCACTTCTTCTCAGGTAACACTGACATCCCTTGCCCCAGGGTCCCACATGACACTTCTCCCTCCATGCCTGGAGGGCACAGCTTTTCTCTCCCCGCCCCCACCTTCCTCCTGGCTCCCCTGGGCCCCCACTTTGGGTAGAACTCTCATGGTCAAGGGCCTGGCAGGCTTGGTTTTCCTGCCCCCCCCCAGGTGCAGAGTCAGACCTCTCACCCAGTGCTCCTTTAAGGGTTGGGGTTCTCTTGAGGCTTTGGGCAGCAGGTCTCCACCTTGGCTGGTGGTCAGGACACTGGCCAAGCTCCATGCAGGCCAAGCTGGTCCATTACAAGGATTTAAGAAAGAATAGAGAGGTAGTGTGGTAGAACCATCAGAGGATTGTTCTTGGAGTCAGGAAGACTGGGCACCTTTGCCACATATGAGCTGTGGGACACATAACTTCTTACTGTCCCAGACAGCCCTTTAAGGAAGTTAAATTCTGGGTATTTGCACTATTTGAGAGTTTGTCTACCAGAGTTCCCCATACTGATGAAATCATGAAATCACAGGCCCTGAACTTGGGGGGCAGGAGGAAGGAACAATTAAACATCTGCCCACAATTGCAGGAGAGCCAGATTAAGACACATGACAATAGATATTTATGAAATTCTTATAATATACAAGGCAATATCTTTGTTCCTTTTGCATCCATCTGCTTCAAGCCAGTCTATAGGATCTGTCCCCTTGCTGGGAAATATGGCTGCTAGGGGTTCCAGAATAATTCCCCCTGCCTTCACCTTCCCTGACCCTCCCAGTTTTTCAGTTAATCAATAAGGATTTGCTGAGTTCCTACTGTGTGCTCCATCCTGGACTAGCTGCTTTTTGGAATTTATACATGAAATGTAAAAGGCAGGATTCTGGTCTCAGAGAGCTGGCAGATCCACATGGAAACCAGACAGACTTAGGAATTGGAAAACAGGAGAAAAATATCATATGATCATCCAGGACTAAATTGTATGGAAAGGTGTTCAAGGGCAGGGAGAATCATATGTCTTAGAGCCACTGCATGTTAAAGGAAAATTCCTTTTTTCTATATATCCATCCTTTCCCACCTCCCACTCCCTGCCTAAATAAGAGGGCTTAGAAGTCCCAGCTGGTAACCAGGCTTATGTCTTATGGGAAAGGGAAAGGTGAGGGCAGGTGTCCAGAGGGAGATGGTCTGCTCCTCATGCCCCTCCTATGCTAGCCATACTCCCTTTGTCCATCCCCATCCCAATCCTATGCCTTCCTACCTTCTAGCCCCAAGTCCCAGGACAATGCATTCTCCAACACCACCAGTTGACTTCTCCCTATTCCTGGAGTGCCCCCTCCCTTGCCTGACCCACCTGACCACCATGCACCTGCTTCTTCTAGCCTGGCCTGCTTGGCATTGCCAGCTCCACTGCTCTGCTTGAAACACTCTCCATTTCCCATCCCCTGCCCCTTTCCTATTTGCTTGCCAAGATGCCCATTAATGCAACATGGACCAGACTGTTTTTCTATCCAAACCACACGTCACTTGGTGCCTGATGCCTAATGGAAGTAGCCAAAAGTGACTTTGCACCCACTCAAGGGATGATGTGGCCCTAGGGAAAAACCATTACCTGCTTACTTTTTGTCTCTCTTTGCATTTGTATTACTATGGTCTTTTGAAATGGGGAAAGGGTGTTCTTAAAATCCAAATCCATTAGGCCTGGATGCCAGGGTTGGCCAGCCCACGTGGATGGCTTCCTTCATCTCAGTGATGTGCCACCCTACCCTTGGTGCAAGAGACCTGCTGAAGAGCCTTGGCTGGAGGGTTCTTCCTTTGGTGCTGGGGGCATGGGGTGTCTGGCTTTGAAACCCCAGGAATGGGGCTCTTTGAACCATTTGGACACTCCCGAGGAGACCCTAGGCTGAGAAGCAGAAGACCCTGGAAGAATTACAGTTCAATCTCAGTCAAGCAAGATGCCAAGGGGCTTGCAGGCACTGCAGGGTGAGTGGTGCTTCCTCCTTCAGGCACATGTCCATCCTCCCTTTGCCCTTAACACTCCCATTTTCCTTCCCCTGGCTCAGAAGTGAGCCTCCCTCTTATCCTATCATCTCAGGCCAAAGTCCCAACACATGATAAACCTCATAGATCCTCCAGATCTCGTTTTCCTGACTGCCCTCCAAAGCAATTTGAGAGTAGGGGATAAGAAGAATCAAGAGTCCCCTAAAGAAACATCTTTCTTCCTTCTCTTTGAGCCTAGATGCCTTCACCTTGTCACAAGATCTAGAAAATTAGCCTAGAAGTTTCTGTCAATGTCTTTCTATGGCAGTTTTAGGGATGGCTTCCTCTAGATACTACATTTGTCTTCTGAAGTTCCTTCTGTGAGATGACAGGTAGTCTTCCCAGAAGTTCTCCCATTACTACTTATCCTGAGCAAGAGTCCCAAGGAGATGGAAGTTGAGCACACAGTCAGAGCTGAATGGTCATAGAAAAGATCCCCCTTAGTGGTGGGTGGTGGTGATGGTGATGGAGGGTTCTCTGTCCTGTTAACTCTGATGGACATCCTCTTTGCATTCTCTTGTCCCTGAAGGCCAGTGCTTTTTGGAGGGCAGAGCTGATAACTTCCTCTCCAGTCTGTTCCAACCATCAGACACCCTTGGATTTTAAGAGAAGATTGATACTCTAGGGTGTCTAAATTCATGGCATGAGAGCATGAGAGCCTGCTGACTCTTTCTAGCCAATTGGATCCTCACTTGGCAACCTGGTTACTAAGAGGCAGTTTGACACATCTTGGTTCTTCCTCTGTTTTATGGAGATTGGGGTGGGGGGAGAGAGAGAGAGAGAGAGAGAGAGAGAGAGAGAGAGAGAGAGAGAGAGAGAGAGAGAGAGAGAGAGAAAGAAGAAAGAAGGAGGGGGAGAGGGAAAGAAAGGAGAGAGGGAGGGGAGAAGAAGGGAGAGAAACAGGAAGAAAGAGGAAGAAGAGGAGAGAGAGAGAAAGGAGGACAGGAGGAAGATACAGAGAAAGAAGGAGGGGAGAGAGGAGAGAAGAGCAGAGAAAGAGGAGATAAGAAAGTAGAGAATCAGGAGGTGGAGAGATAAAGGAGGAGGAAGAGGGAGAGAGAAGGAAAGGAGAGAAAGGAAAGAAATAGGAAGAAGAGAGGAAAGGAGGGCAGGAGAGAGAAAGAGGGAGGGGATGAGGAGGGAGAGAAATAGAGAAGAAAGAGAAGAGGAAGAGAAATAGGAAAAAGAAGGAGAGGGAGAGAAGAGGGGAGGGAGAACAAAAGGAGAGAGAAAAGAGGAGGAAGGAAAGAAATAGGAAGAAGAGAGGAAGAAGAGGAGGAGGGGAAGAGAAAGGAGGACATGAGAGAGAAAGGAGGAGGAGGGAGAGGAGGAGGAGGAAAAGAGAGGACAGTGAGAAAGAGAGAGCATATGTGTGCCTGCTTCTATCTGGATGTGTTTGTTTCTATCTATGCTCCTCTCTGAATGTGAATCCATGTCTATTTGTGTATCACCATGACTATGTGTCAGTCATAGTGCGTCAGTGAAGTTGTGGGTGTGTCTGAAAGGATCTATACATCCTGGTGAGCATGGATCTGATATCCAGGATGCTCTAGAGACCCAGCAAGTGGACTAAAACAACAAACTAGCTTTTCCCAGGTCTCTCTAGTTCTCTCCTCCCTTTCTTCTTTCCCTTCTTCTCAAAGTCAATATCTCAATCTCATTTGTCTCCTGTCCTAGACTTCCTGGATCTCCGGTGTAGCAGTCCCTCCCGACAGCTTCTCCAGGGCAGGGAGGGTGGGACAGGTTACTCTGCCCTCCCTTTTAGGAGCTCCCCTCCTAGGCCACGGTTGCTGCACCCTTGCTTCCTTCCTGTGACCTGGCTGCTCCTGGATATGGCTGTCCTGCATGTCCCTGACCCTCCCCATCCCCTCCTTATGACCTCCCCTCACACCTATTTAATGTGCTTCTAAGATCCTGGATATGGTTTTCACCTGCTCTTCTTTCCTAACTCCCTACCTCTCCCTCCCTTTCCCCTTGGTCCCTTTTCTCCTTCTCTCTCTCATTTCAGAAAAAAGGCCATCACTGCAGCCACCCCGGGGACGCCCCCAGCCGTTCAAAAACCGAATGCAGAAAAGAAACCGGACCCCTCAGTGAGGTCAATGTGGCCTCTCCAGCCTGTTTGTTACTCAGGAACTTCACCTCGGACTAAAGGGGGGCCACAAGCCCCACCAACCCACACCTCAACTCCTTTGTTCCATCCATTCCGGCCTACATCTCCTTGTCCCCCTGCCCCGGCCGGACAGAACTGGTGCTCTCCTCTTCTCCCCTTCCCCCTGGGTGCTTCCCCACCCCATCCCCTCCCATATTGATGATGTCTGTGACATTTCCTGTTGTGAAGTAAAAGAGGGACCCCTGCGTCCTGCTCCTTTCTCTTGCAGTCTGCTTGTCCATGTGTCTGTTTTTCCACTTGTCCGTCTGTCCAGTAAGCAGGTAATGGTAGGGGGTCCCCACATCGGCCATTTGCATTTCCCTACTCCTCCCATCCCACTTTCTGCCTCCTACCTTCTCTCTCACATCATGGATTATTCCTGGGCTTCCCAGCTAGGCCTCCCACATCTGGTTGCTGCTTAATGCTCTGACCTCTGGATCCCATAACCTCAGCAGCTTGCCTGGCCATCAGGGAGAGGAAAGGCCAGCCGGACTCTCCTCCCATCCACAGGAGTCTAGTCCTTTGCTTCCCCGCTGCCCCGGCCCTGCCATGCAGGCCCCCAGCCCACAGAGAGGCCTTTGTGTTGTGTTTGCTCTCTCCCCCACACAGACAAGGACGAGTGTTCCAAGGACAATGGGGGCTGCCAGCAGGACTGCGTCAACACCTTCGGCAGCTATGAGTGCCAGTGCCGTAGTGGCTTCGTCCTCCATGACAACAAGCATGACTGCAAGGAAGGTAAGGTCTGGAGTGGGTGGGCCCAAGAATCAGGCAGGGGTAGCTGCCACTCCTTGCCCTGGCACCTGAGGGGTGGGCAAGAGAGAGGAGGCTGGGACTGGTACTGGCCCAGGCCACTAGAGGCACCATGGGATCCAGAGTCCTAGGCCCGGAATCTGGAAATCCAGATTCAGATATATTCCAACTCTGTGAGCCTAGGCCAGTCATTTAACCTCTGCTTGCCTCAGTTTCCCCATCTGTAAAATAGAGAGCATCATAGGACCTACCTCTCAGGGTTGTTGTGAGGATCAAAATAATATTTGTAGGGGCGGCTAGGTGGCATAGTGGATAAAGCACCGGCCTTGGAGTCAGGAGTACCTGGGTTCAAATCCGCTCTCCGACACTTAATAATGACCTAGCTGTGTGGCCTTGGGCAAGCCACTTAACCCCATTTGTCTTGCAAAAAATAAAAATAAAAAAAATAATATTTGTAAAGCAATTAGCATGATGTTTTGTACATAGTAGGCACTTAAATACTTGTTCCTGTTGTGCCAATAAACAGGAACGTTTCATTCCTTTGGATGTGACTAATTCTATTTTTATAGTTAGAACTAGCATTCTATCATGGTCTGAACCAAAGTTTTACCTTTGATTTAGCTGTATTAGGTGGGAAGAAAAGATTTGCTAAACTAGTTAAAAACCATCCACAAGCTACCTATGAAGACCAGCCATTTTCTTTTTTTTTTAATCTTTTTTTTTTTTGCAAGGCAAATGGGGTTAAGTGGCTTGCCCAAGGCCACACAGCTAGGTAATTATTAAGTGTCTGTGACCGGATTTGAACCCAGGTACTCCTGACTCCAAGGCCGGTGCTTTATGTACTGCGCCACCTAGCCACCCCGACCAGCCATTTTCTAGTCCCCTACTGCTCTTTGGAAATACCCATTTACTTTGTCAGTTGATAAGATTAATTGAAAATCCATTCATCATCAATAAAGATTAAAATAAAGTCCCTGCCCTTAAGAATCCTAAAATTGATCTTGAGAATTCTAAAATCTAATATGTGTAAACCTATGTAAACTAATAAATCTACATAAAACAACACTACAATGACAATGTTCAAGTCTTATAAGTCTGCAATTTCATTCTGGAATGGTGATGATCCTGGTCTCATTTTTGTTCTCACTTGTGATATCATCAAATTGTTCTGTGTCATTGGAAAAGATAATAAACATAAATTACATATATATATATACATATATATATATATATATATATATATAAAACCTCATTTAATCTTTACAACTCTATAAGGTAGGGCTATTATTAATCCCCATTTTACACATGAAAAATTGAGTCCGAGAAAGATTAAGTGATTTGTTTGGGGTCACAGATAGTGAGTGAATGAAGCAGGATTTGGAATTCCCCATCCACCTGTCTTTTTTTCCCCTTCCCTAGCAGAGTCTTTTGTTTCTTGGGGAGACCTATCCAACTGGGTATGACATTTGTCATCCTTTTGTAGGCTTGAGTTTGCAATACATGCCTTTTACAATTATTTGCTAAACCTGTAGCTGAAGTGATCATAACTGGAAGTAGGACCAACTAGCTAGACTTTCCCCCGAATAAGTGGATGACACAAAACTGTGTTTTCAAACAGAGAAAGTAGTTCTTTCCCAGGGGCTGCTCAGAAAGAATGGAGTTTCTGTCCATGCTGATCCCTTCCCCCACTTCCCCACAGCTGGTTGTGATCACAAGGTAACATCCACCAGTGGCACCATCACCAGTCCCAACTGGCCTGATAAATACCCAAGCAAAAAGGAGTGTACCTGGTCTATCTCTAGCACTGCTGGGCACCGTGTCAAACTGGTAAGATGCCACACGTGTACATGTGTTCTCCCTCCTCTGACCTCCTTTGGCCAGGACCCCCATTGCTCCACCTTCTGGAACAAGTCACAGGGCTGGGCCATTGATCAAGTGAGCATAGGAGGAAGAGTCTTAAGAGGTAGAGATAATGAGGAATATATTCCAGACATGGGAGACAGCCTGTGAAACACAGTATTTGGGGGACAGGTATCATTGTCCAGTTATTTTAATCATATCCACTTCTTCATGACCCCATTTGGGGTTTTCTTGGCAGAGATCCTGAAGTGGTTTGCCATTTCAAAGAGTGACACTGCTCAGCCTTCAGAATATGGTTGAACCTGACTCAGACATGTTCTGAGAATGTTCACTTTCTGTCTCCTCTCCCCCAGGGCCTGAAGCTTTCATTGTTTTTGCCATTCTTCCTTACTTCCCCCTCTAGCCACACCACCTCCCCACTAGTGCAGTCTATGAGCATTCTTGTGCAGGATCTTCTTATTTTGGGGGCTGGAAGAATACTACCCTATGCTCCTCCTACCCTTCTAGTTTATGCTTTCCTTCTATCTTCCCCCTCTCCAGACCTTCTCAGAGTTAGACATTGAGTCCCAACCGGAATGTACCTATGACCATCTGGAGGTATATGATGGGCGTGATGCCAAAGCCCCTGTTCTGGGCCGCTTCTGCGGGAGCAAGAAGCCTGAGCCTGTTCTGGCCACTGGAAATCGCATGTTCCTGCGCTTCTTCTCTGATAATTCTGTCCAGAGAAAGGGTTTCCAGGCTTCTCATTCCACAGGTGGGACTGGGACTTGGTTTAGAGGGGATGGGTCTTGGACTAGGCATCCTCATCCATTCATTTATTCATTTATTTGTTCATTCTTTCATTTAATTACTATTTATTGGGCACTATATTTGATATTATGAGAGATGCAAAAAATGTAAGAAGTGGCTCAAAATCTAATTAGAGTCAAGAGGTCACAATTTACATATATATGCATATATATATATATAAAAATATATATATATATCCATCCACAAAGAAGAAAACTGTGCCAAGTACCAAATTAGTACTAGAATCTAAATTTCTCTAGGATTTCTGATAAGGGAAGGGATCATTGGGGTGGAAGTCAAGCATTATTGGTCAAGGTCTTGAAGGATCATGAGACTTTGAGGGAAAGCACAGGTAAGGCTCCATGGAGGATAAACTGGAGGTGACCCCTCTGCAGAGGAGGCCAGCAGTGTAGTGCTGCCATCAAGTCAGAAGCTACCTGACTTGACTGTGCAATGATGCCTACTGGGAGCGTTGCTGAGTGGGGCTACTGTATTTATTGGTTGGTCAAAGTGGATTTTTTGCAGAGAGCTAAAATGGATGCTTAATATTTGTTGACTGATTTGAGCACATCCTATTACACACATTGCTTTCCCCCTCTTTCCATTATTGTTTTGACCCTTCTCCCTCATCTCCCTGTGACTTTGTCTTACCCCTGCTCTCACCCCTTCAGCCCCTCTACATCAGCAGTGTCTGGCCTCCTAGGCATGCACAAGGGGAAATAAGCAGTAAGGTGTGTGTGTGTGTGTGTGTGTGTGTGTGTGTGTGTGTGTGTGTGTGTGTGTATGTGTGTGTGAGAGAGAGAGAGAGAGAGAGAAAAGAGGAGAGGAGAGGAGAGGAGAGGGGAGGGGAGGGGAGGGGAGGGGAGAGATGAAGAGAGGGAGGGTGCGAAAGAAAAGGGAAAAGAGAGAGGGAGAGGAGGAGGGGGGGAGAGAAGGAGGAGGAAGAGAAAGAGGGAGGGAGGGAGAGAGAGAAAGGAAAGAAATAGAGGTACTATTAGCAGCTCCCTCACTCCTGTCCTGTTCACCTTCCCCACCACATCTCGGCTGTTTCCTCTTCCTAAATACAGAGTGTGGGGGCCACGTGAGGGCAGAAGTGAAGACCAAGGACCTCTACTCTCATGCTCAGTTTGGGGACAACAACTACCCTGGGGGCTCAGACTGTGAGTGGGTCATCGTGGCTGAGGAGGGCTATGGTGTGGAGCTGGTCTTCCAGACCTTCGAGGTGGAAGAGGAGGCTGACTGTGGCTATGACTACATGGAACTCTTTGATGGTTATGACAGCACAGCCCCCAGGCTTGGCCGTTACTGTGGCTCCGGGGTGAGTTCTTCCCCATCACCTACCTCTCAGGTAAATTGTCCTGAGGATTGTCTCTGGTCCCTTGACATGGGGTATATGAGTCTGACAGGGAAGGCCTGTCTGGGTTGAGGTTTGCTGGGAATGTAGTGTTAGGCTGAGATAGTTGGCTTGACTTATGTGTCACTGAAGCTACTAGAGAAACAGGCTGATTGGAGCCAAAGCATGAGGTTAATTGATTCCTGATTGAAGTCCTTGTTTGTATTGGACCTGCCCTGAGAAGATTTGAAACCACCAACTTTTAGGGAAGGAGGAGTTCTGTTTGCCCTAAGGGGTCAGGGCTACTTCTCTGCTGCCAAGTAGGCTCAGGGAACCTTCCAGTTTGGAACCAGGATTAGAAAGAGATCTGGAGCCAGGAGCAAGAAGCCTAGGCCAGTTCATCATGTGGGGAGGGTGTGGAATCTAGTAAGAACTCACCCTTTATTCTGTGTCCCTCTTGCTGATATATATAAAAAACTCCTCACCTTCTGTGAAGTTCATCCATCAGTCCAAGCTACCTTCACAGCACTTAAGAGCCCCCCCAACCCACTAAAATATATGTCTGAGATAAGATCAAAGCCTAACAGCCCAACATCGGTTTCATGTTTCCTCTTCTCTCCTTTAGAAAATTTCTTTTCTACATAAACCTTTATCCTTCTCTCCTCCAGTGAAATTATTTACCACTTTTCTCCTAAGCTCCCACCCCCTTCCATATACACACTCATACACTCTCACTCACTCTGACCCTCCCATCACCTCCCTGCTCTCTTGCTGTTCAGGGTCACCTGTGGAGGGGAGGGGGAAGCAGCCTGAATGCCTCAGGAAGAGTTAAATATCAATGTCTCTGCAGCAGCTGCTAGACAACTGGCTTTGGTAGGGCCTTTATGACAGCAAAGCTTTATTCAGCCTTTGTGTAAATGGTGAGGGGTTGGGGAAAGGGGAACCAGGGAGAAGCAGCTGTGAGTGGCTAGAGTTGGAGGGAGGTCCAAAGACCACACCCCCCATTCTTTCCCGGCCTGCCCCTCTCAGCTAGACCACCTGGTCTGGCATCTCCTGGCTACAGAGCTTTGTGGAAGATGTTAAAATGAGAGGGCAATGAAGGTTATAGTTGTCTCCTAACTAACCAAACAACCAGCTAACAGGATCCTCAGGATTCACTCCCCCCCCCCCCCAAGCCTTGCATACTCAGTGCATGCCACTCCTCAAGAGAACAGCCTAGACAAGGACAGATTAAAGTAGAATATTTGGTATTCTGTGGGGTCAGAGGTCCCTCACTGGGAGGAAGAGGCAAGCCAGATGTCCAGTGAGCAGCAGCCTGGCCAACATCAATGTTGTTTTGTGGATATCATCCCAAGTTAAGTTTGGGAGGTGAAGACAATCAATCATTAATCAATTAATAAGCACTTGTTAAGCAGCAACTATGTACTAAGTTCTGGGAAAACAAGGAAAGGCAAAAAAAAAATGCTAAAGCAGTGCTTGCCCACAAGGAGTTTACATATTAATTAGTATTCAGTATGCAAACAAATATGTACATATAAGATTCAGAGTAGAAGGATGGTAACTTCAGAGAAGTGACCCTGTGAGAACTGAGAAGATGGTGTCTGAGCTAGGACTAGAAAGAAGCAAGGGACGTGAAGAGACAGAGGTAAGAAGAATGTTCCAGGCATGGGAGATAGCTAGTGCAAAACCATGGAGACAGAAGATGGAATATCATGTGCAAGGAATAGGCAAATCAGCAAACATCCCTGGACCATTCTAGAGAGCATGGAAGAAAGTAAAGTAGAAGAGGACTTGAAAAGTAGGAAATGGGCAGGTTGTAAAGAACCTTTCTATTTGATCCTAGAGATAAGAGCCACTGGAGTTTGAGTGAAGGTCAGAAATGGTCACACCTACCTTTAGGAAAATTGATTTAGCACTTTGTAGAGTATGATTAGCGAGAAATTTGAAGTAGGAAGATCAACTGGAGATCATGGTCCAGGTGGGAAATAATGAGAGCCTGAGCTAGCCTGACCCCACAGAATACCAAATATTCTACTTTAATCCCAGACTGTCCTTGTCTAGGCTGTTCTCTTGAGGAGTGGCATGCACTGAGTATGCAAGGCTTGGGGGGGGGGGGGGGAGTGAATCCTGAGGATCCTGTTAGCTGGTTGTTTGGTTAGTTAGGAGACAACTATAACCTTCATTGCCCTCTCATTTTAACATCTTCCACAGAGCTCTGTAGCCAGGAGATGCCAGACCAGGTGGTCTAGCTGAGAGGGGCAGGCCGGGAAATCAAAGTGGTTGATTGAGAAGAGAGAAGGGAAATATATCAAGAGATGTCATGCAGGAAGGAAAAACAATTTTTTAGCAGTAGATTGTATATATGGGGTGAACAAGATGAGGGTTCAAAAGAGCACCCCTATACTGTGAACCTGAGAGGGTGATGGTGCCCTCAGAAGTAGTAGGGAAATGGTAATAATGAACATTCTTGCTTTACCCCCAAAAGGAAAACAACAACTAATAATAAAAGGAATGTTTAGGGATGTTCCAAAGCAGGGGGGCGGGGGAGGTCTTAGTAGGGAAAGTTAAGTTCTGCTTTGGATGTGTTGATTCTAAGTTGTCTGTGGGCCATTCAGTTCAAATGTCCAATAGGACATTTTGGAGTTGTGGGATTGAACTTCAGAAGAGATTCCATGACTGGAAATATAGATCTGAGAAAAATTTGCATAGTTATGATAAACTGAAGCCATTGGAGCTGATGGGATCACCAAAGGAGAAAAGAAAAAAGAAGAGGACCTAGAGCAGAAATTGTCCCTTCCTCTTTAAGAATGATCAGCTGATTCACCAGGTGGTATAATGGTAAAAGCCTTAGTTAGAGGTGGGGGCAACTTTACTTCCATCCTGTTTTCCTAAAGATAATCCTGGAGAGAACATTGTCCTGTTTGGTCTTTTCTAAGACACAATTGAATAAAAAATAAAAAATTTAAAAACAGCCAACTAGCCACATAGTTAAGGTTAGAAGCAGAGACCTGCCTGACCTCAGAGAATGTAAGACCTGGGCTCCATGCCTATCTCTGATAGCTATGCCAGATATGACCCTGGCCAGCCACTTAGCAGCAGGCAACTCTCCGAAGACAAAAAAAAAATGTTGATGATGGTGATGGTGTTAGTCGTGGTCATGGGAAGTTTCTTTTTTAGTAATTCACTTTACTGTTGAAATCTTAAGTTTAAAAAAGAATGCCTTTTTTGTAGAATAAGACATATTTTGAATCAATGGTTTCATTGGTTTTTTACAAGCAATCCAGAGAAGTTTACCAATGAGGAAAACAAAAGGAAGGATGACTTGCTCAAGCTTACAGAACTAGTTATTGGCTGAGCCAAACCCTGACTTGAGACCCCAGGGTCATCCTCCTGAGTCAATCTGTCTTGACCTTGTTCTTGTTGCCCAAGTTTCTTCTGCACTAAAGGGTCAAAGGAATTTGGTGAAAATGGTTTTATTGTTTTTGTGTTGTGTATGTGTGTGACACATCTCAGTCTAGGAAAAAATGCACATAGAAAGCTTAAGATAAATCTCATTCCCTCAGTCTACAGGTGATGAAAACAAGGGTGAGAGGAGAATAATATTGTTCAGAGTAACACAGCAAGATACAGAACTATAACAACTTGGGCTTCTTTATAGACTAAGAATGCAGTGTTTTTTGGTTGTGCCATGATAATTTCTGTCTTTTGCCCTCCTAGTAGGTCTGGAGTGAGTTAGGGATTCAAGCAAGGCAGTAGTAAATTGGAAAAGGGCACTGGATTTGTTGTGGAGAGCCATTCTTTCAGTGGCTAGCTGTGTAATATGGGGCAAGTCGTTTGACTTCTCTCTGAGTCTCATTTTTCCTTATCCATAAAATAAGGGAACTGGACTAGGAAGCAGGAAGACCTGGGTTTGAATCCTGCCCCAGACCCTTAGTTACCGAGTGACCCTGAAACAAGGCATTTTAAAGACTCACTTTTCTAACCCATAAAATGGGAGGGTAGAACTCAGTAACCTTAAATGTCCACTACAACTCTAAATCCATGATCCTGTGATTCCACTCTCTCAAGGAAGGACTCTCTCAAGGAAGGACTCCCTTGTGAAGCCTCTCAAGGGACATAGGTGTCCCTTTAGAGGAGTCCTGGGGAAAAGATCTGTCTCCAGTCCTCACCCCTGACCCCTGTTTCCCAATAGCCCCCAGAGGAGGTGTACTCAGCTGGAGATTCGGTCCTGGTGAGATTCCACTCTGATGACACCATCAACAAAAAAGGATTCCATCTTCGCTATACCAGCACCAAGTTCCAGGACACCCTTCACAGCAGGAAATGAGCGGGAAGTGACCTGTCCCTTCATCTCCAGAGGGAAGAGGAAGCCTTCCTCCCCCTCCCCTTGGGGTTGGAAGAAGGGGACAGAGGGAGGCCATTCCCTTTCCTCTCTTGAGCCACAGCCTCCAGCTTGGATACCCAGTTGAGAGTCTGGGGGTAGGGAAACCAAGCTTCTCTCTAAATGACTTCCCCTGCTGCTCTTCTCTCCTCTCTTGTACCTGCCCTGTGACGGAGAGTAGAGGTGGCCCAGGAGATGAAGGTTTCACGGAGACTTTGGAAGACATCTGCGTTCTCCAAGCAGCACCCCTTCCCCACAACCTCCCCTCCACTGTGATCTGGGAGGGGCTCGCTTGGAGAGGAAGACTCCCCCCTCTTTCTTGTGCCTCTCACTCCAAATTATACTCTGTATAGTCAGTGTCAAACTCCTCATTTGTAACGCACCAGCAAACCCAGCCCTCCTCCTCTGCCCTTCCCCCACTTCATCTTGCTGTTATTCTTAAGCTCTGGTTTCAGAGCGAGCCTGTCCAGTGGGCAGTGCTGAGGGAGGTAATGGAGGTGGGGATGGGGAAGTGGGGAGACGGGGCAGTGGAGGGGCCTCTTTTTTTCCCTGGGGCAGTGAGGTCAGCCATCTGGGGATACCCCAGCCAATAAACTGAAAGTGTTACAACCAATGTACTCACTAACCTTGCCAGATGTGCCTCCACGGCACACGCGTGCCTGGGGGGCTTTACTGATTCCAGATGTGTGGGCTTGCTGTGTGTCTGATGCTGGAAGGGAGGGAGTCTGGACACCTGGTTTCTCTGGCCAGTGCTCTTGGGTCCCCTGGGGCTGTTATTTCAAACATGGTGGCAGACGACTACACACCCAATATCACAACTTAGACATAACTAGCACATGCAATATACACTGGCATGTAAAAATACATGCCCACCAGAGCATACAAAGCCTTCATCCACTGGCACCCCCTTCCCCCACCTTGTTGAACCACTGGCAATAAGAATGAGCCCCTAGGGAGATTATGTACTGAGAGTTGAGGGGGTGTTGTAAAGGATGGGGGAAGTAAGTTTCTTTGTCAATCTGGATTTTTCCATCCCTGAATGTGGTGTGTGTGTGTGTGTGTGTGTGTGTGTATGTGTGTATGAGAGAGAGAGAGAGAGAGAGAGAGAGAGGGAGAGAAAGAGAGAGAGAGAGAGGGGTGGGGGGAGGGAGAGGAATGTGGGTTAGCTTTCTAATCTTGAGAATCAAACCAAATCCAGGCAAGAAGCAGCCTGGATTGAGCTGGAAAGACTAACTTTAGAGTTGTTACACAACTCCCCCCCCCAAAAAAAAACCCAGCAACCTCTTTTTTCCAATGTTTTCCCAACCCCCCTGTCTCTTGAGTCTCTAGAGGCACTGCTGGGCCTTGTCTCCTCCTGAGACAAAGTCAGACAGCCTTTAGCTGCTGTACAAACATTCCAACTCCAGGACCCTTTCCTCAAACTCCTGGGAGTCTAAATATGTGTATATATTTTGGGCAGTATTACCTCGGACATTGACCTCATTCCCTACATTCATAAGAGTAGAGATCAGAAAGTCACACACAACCTAGGTGCCTTCAAATATCTCTCTTTCTCTCTCCCCCAATTACCTTAAAATCTAATCCAAAGGGTAGGAATTCTGGGGTTCTCACACTTTACACTATTTTTGGCACATTTCAGCTGGACAGCTACCATGATCCCAGGCCACCCACTCTGGAGAAGAGTTGGGTTAGCTAATCTCTAACTCTCCAGCTCCTAGTTGATAGCCTAAGCTGCTAGTTCATCAAACTTTTTATTCTCCTATTTTTTCCTATTTCAGAAGAAGGGACTGAGGTTTGGCAGGGTGGGTATAGTCCTAGGTAGTGCTCCAGTATGACTTTGTACTTTCCCAAGGGGAAGGTGGGGGAAGAAGCAAAGGTGAAAACCCTATTGTAGGGCCTAGTAACTTGGGATGTCACACAGCTCAGCCTGCTGTAAAGGATGCACTATTCTCTTCACCACCACCCAACCCTCCAAAGATCCCTTTCCTCTCAATAAGAACTTGAGAGGTTCTTAACTGGAAGCTCTGTCCTCTTGTGGGAAAAACCTCTATCTGTTGGTTGAGCTTGGAATTCATTGGAGGCATTACCCAACAAGTCCACTTATTACAGTCATGGGAGTGCTTGTGACCTCACGGAAGCCAGTGATGCCATGGCAACCTCCACCCCTCTTCCTTCCCTCCCCAAGGCTAGGATGAAGGTCGCCATGGGGCAGGCTGGGGGGCCAGGAGCAGAATGGAAGGGCTCCCCAGCAAATGGAGCAAACTGGGACTTTCAGCTAGACAGTTTGCCAGACGGATTGGGGTCACTTATTCCATGGCAGAATTTGTAGTTTATGGTCACCAACACCCTTCTTGCCCATCCAAAGCTTCCAAGACCAAGACCTCAAAGGACCAAACAGACATTGTGCAAGTCACATCCCTAAAGTCAAGCTATACAGTACCTAGCAAGATGCGCTCTTCCCAAAGATACCATCAGATCATTACCAGGAGCAGGGCCAGTTTGAAGAGTTATAGACGAAGTCAACCCAGGATCAAGCTCTCCAAACATGGTCAGGTCAGGAAAAAATCTAATAATGCCATTATGTGCAAAGACAAAGTCTCTGCCTCTGCAGGTGAGGCCAAACCTGACAAGGTCCTCAATTCCCAGAGTACCAAACCCAAATTAAAGAAATGGTCAATTTCTAATATGCTGCCCAGTCGCAAGTCATCTCGCTCCAGAAGGAGGTACGTCAGAAAACATACTAGCAATCCAGTGGTTTGGAAGCGGTGGTGCAGGAACATGACTAAGAAAATCGAGAGTAATAGTGTGCCCCTCCACAATATCCACACCCAGAGGCAAAACAAGTCCAAGACCAGGAAAGTACACTCAGCTGTACAGGTTCCTTCCATTGTGATCAAAGAGGATTCGCCACTACCATTACATATAGAGAGCTTGGAGTTTACCCAGGAGCAGAATGAAAACAATAATCTGTCACCTGGGACCCAAGACAAGACAACCCAGCTGACAGCAATTGACTTCAACAAGGAAATGGAAGACAGTGAAGAGGTCTTCCAAGAGGAGCAAGAAGAAAAGAAGCCATCCGAAGAGGAGTGGATAGTAGAGGAAGAGGAAGAGGAGGAGGAAGAGGAAGAGGAAGAAACCGTTAGCTATGGATGGTGGGAGCTGTTCAGGAGTTGGTTGCTGTCTCTGGAGACGTATTTCAGAATTTAATAAATTGAAAGTTCTCCAGGACTATGCCTCTATCCTCAATTCCTGCCCTCCCCCCATCTCACCCAGTTCCAAAGTAGCACCATTCCTCTTTTTTTCTTGGGTCTGTCCTCTGCTCTTGTAGGCACCAGTAAAGCCTAGGCATTGTCCCTACAGTTCATTCAATCCCCAAATGCCACCATAAGAGCTTCATGTTCCTACATTCTACGCCCACCTCTTTTACCCTGGGGCTAAGCATAGTGTTTTGTTTTTTGTTTTTTGTTTGTTCTTGTTTTTGGTTTTGTTTTTGTTTTTGTTTGCATAGTGTTTTGAACCCCTGAATATGTAGGGCAGGTGGTCAGATGACAAATTTATTTTCCTCAGACCTTGTCCCTAATCTTACCATCTCCACATCCAAATATCCTCATTATCTGCTTGATTAGTCATTTAATAGCTGTGTGACCTTAGATGGGTCACATAATTACTCTGGGCCTTAATTTCCCCACCTATAAAAGGTGAAATGGATGTTGTTACTATCTCTAACACAATTCTAAGGAGAAGGCAATTCCAGAATTATCCTGAGATCAGACTGGGTCATATAAGGTCTAGAGAAGTGACAATGGGATGTTTAAAATCACAGGTGGTTAAGGATGGTCCTTGACCATGGGAAGACAACCTTGTGAGAAGCTGAGAGAGGAAAGTTCTGTCTAGAAGCAAACCATTCACTAGAAGGAAGCTTACATAAAAGAGGAATTCCTTAATCTGGGTGCCCCCAGGCATGGATAGCAGAGAGCCAGAGATGTCCTCTCTGAAGTCATTTCCAACCTGTATTGTATTCCTCAACTTCTGTGTCTGCTTTGGAGGTACAATTTTGACTGTCCAGCATCCCTGAAATGAAAGCTGCTTAGGCAATCCCTTGTAAGCTTTCCTGCCTGAGGCAGGGATATGCCCTGAAAGCAGCAGTGGCCACAATGCTTTGGATAAGAGCAAAAAGAGGAGTAGCGAGGTGGCTCAGTAGATCAAGTTCAGCCTCTAGTTCAAATCCAGCCTCAGATACTTGATACCAGCTGGGTGACCCTGGTGGACAAGTCACTTAACCCCAATTACATGGCAAAAAGAATCAACTTTTAGATAAGGACAAAAAACCAGAAGTTGAAAGCTCCCTGATCCCTCTTAACAGGGTAATGGGAAAAGGGTAATAGAGAAGCATAGCCATTGTAAGGTACATCCTTATGTATCTAGACAGTACCAAATTCCCTCCCAGGGTTATGAAGGGGCCCTTCTTGGGGAGTGATGGTGGGAGGCATGTAGTAGTTGAATGGTTCTCAGGCTAGTGAAATGGACTCTGTCCAACAGTTGATTTCTCTCTTTTTTTTTGTCCTTTTATCTTTTATTACCTCCTGCTATTCCAGATATCTGAGTCACTATTGAACACTGGACCCCACGCCAATCTTAGAAGATAAACTAGTCCCCACAAAGTCATTATCCCATCCAGGAGTATGTGGACCTTAAAAATACAATTTTAGGCAATGTTTAACCCAAAGCAATGAATTATTAATGGCTGAACATAAGAAATCAAAGTTAGGGTAGATGATATAGGTGGGGGCACAGCACCCCTTTAAATCATATGATATAGTGACTGCCTACTCTACCATGGTGGCATATCATAGGATTTAAGTCAGGTGGAAAAATTCTAGAGCCTAGGTGAAGTAGGGTTGAGAGAAAAGGGGTCACTTGAATCCAAGCGATTATTCTCCTAAATAAATGTTAGGGACCTCTTGCCCCATCCCCCCCTACTGGTTGCTGCTTCTCTTGCTTCATCACCACCTCTCTCCACCCCCACCTCCTTTTCCCTACCACATCTGGTTCTAATATATTCCAGATGCAATGGTCTAGCATTTTTATGGCCAGTTGCCTTTAGAGGCCTCAGCTTTGCTTCCTGAGGGCCCCCTACCTCAGGGGATGGTCTCTGGTCCCCTGTGGTCTCCTCAGAGGCTGAGAAGGTTACATGACAGGAGCTGGGAAGAATATAGAATATAGAATCCTTGTGGCAGGCAGTCTTGTGGCAGCCCACCACGTGGGCTTGTCCACTAAGCTACAGCACAAGCTGGGGCAACATGAAGTTCCCGAGTTCTTTTCAGTTCTCTTAGGTGAGAGAATAACTGTATTGTGTGTACTTTTCACCCATACTTAACATGTCAGTCTAACAACTGGGTCAGATCAGAGGAAAAATGGGGTGCTGAAATTCTCACTTCAGCCCCACTTGATCATGTTGGCTACCCAAGAGCCCAGGAAGAAGTCACCGGTTGGTATTGAGAATAGAAAATCATCTTCTTCTGCCCTTCAAGCTCATCCCTTCCTTTCCCCACTCCCACTCCCCAATAAAGAAACTAGGGGGTAGAAACCCAAGACCCCAAGGGATAATCTTTCTCAGGTGGTGATGAGACTAGGGAGACCCAGCCAGTGAGTTAAGAATTTCCCAAGAAATTATTTCTAGGGTTACTAGAGGAAGCTGTGGAATTTTCTCCCTTTAGACCTCTTAAAAAAAAAAGGCAAGATTCTTATTAGACTGAGATAGAGTTTGTGCAGGCCTACTTGGAAGAAGTAGGATGACACAGGTGACCTTTTGCCATCCCTTCTAATCCTTGGCCTTCTAAATTCTGCCCCACCCACCCTTCTCATTTAATCTTTTTTTTATTTGTGACAACACAGTTTTTATGACTCCACAGCTCCCCCTGGTGCTAAACTAGACTGGAATTTCCATCTTGACAAACTGGGCCAGGGGAAGGCAGGAGAACCCCAGAGAATATCATTCTCAGACTCAGAATAAAGGCTGTAGGAGGTCCTAACTTTAATAATAATTACTATTTAGCTAACATTTTAATGTTTGGAAAGCACTTACAGTAATGATTTCATTAGATCCTCACAACAACCCTTGGAGGTAGGTGGCTATCATCTTATCCATTTTACAAATGAGGAAAACGAGGCAGGTGGAAGTTGTGCTTTACCCAAAATTGCTCAGTCAGGAAGTGTCTGAGGCAAGATTTGAATTCATCTTCCTGACTCCAAGTCGGCACTCTGTCCAATGGGTCACCTAACTGCCTGTGACCTATACTTAGGTGAATCTATACTCAACCCTGGGCCAATGGACCACTTTTATCTGACATTAGGACTTTTTCCTTGGGGAAACTTTCACCCAGCCTTCTGACTATCCTTCTTTCTGTTCAGAAAGGCTGTTCACTAACCCATGTGTTAGTAGTTCCTGAGGGAGGAACGCAAGGAACCAATGAGCTGCTCAGCTTTTTCTGGATCTTTCTGCTCAGGAAGAGGGACCATTTTCATAATTATAATTGATGAAGAGGTGACTCAGAACAGCAACCTTTGAGAGCCAGGCTGGAGGAGGGGATATCCAGGTTTGGAACGTGGGCAGCAAAGTCTACTGGAACAGATTGGGAAGTCAGTCATGGCTTTACTGGTCACTAGCTGGGGGATCTTAGACCTGCCACCTATTCTGCTCAGTTCTCAAGATCTGCACCAGCTTTCTGATTCCTGAGGAGCTGGTTTTCCAAGAAGGGGAATTACAGTACAGTGTTACTCAATCCTTATTCCTTTTGGTTTTGGAAGAGGATTCCTGAGACCCCTTTTTTAAATTGATCTAGTGATTCCTAAGAGTACTTCCAAATAACACACACACACACACACCACCACCACCACCACCACCACCACCACCACCACCACCACCACCACCACCATCACCACCACCAACAACAACAACAACCCTGCCCAAAGAAGGAGTAGGAGGGGGCTCTGGCGGTAGTGGTTTATTGATGCACATTGTAAGCACAGCACAGGCAGGCCATCAGCAAAGGTCAGACACATGGACTGGAACAGAGGGGAAGGACCTCCTGCTGGTGTTGTAGTAAGCAGAGGGAGCAGGAAGGGCCAGAAGTGTCTATGTCCTCTCCTCTTCCAAGCATCTCAGAGCCCGATCCATTCAATGCCAGATGCTTTCAGCCCCATCCCAGGGACATGGTCCTTTAATCACTCATCCTTCCATCTGAGGATAAAGTTGTCATGTTCTCATAAAGGCATCTGCTATTCCTTTGGTTCGATTATACCCTTAATCTAAGAAAGTTGTGGTCACCTCCTTATCTGCTGGACTTAAGCTCTGACCTACCCTTAACTACCAACCCCAAGAAGGGATTCACCTGCTTTCAGACCCCTTCCTAGGAGTCTGCCCCCTGACTTGTGGTCACACTTAAGTAACAAGGATGTGAAATCACTGGGAAGCCCTGGGCGGCTGCCACAAGCCTGGCATCATTTGCTTGGGAGTCCCTAGTAATCCCAAGGGAGAAGAAAACCACACCCAACTGGGACCTGTTGTGGCAAAATCCAATGGGCCCTGGTAGGCTGTGCCAGATTCCTCCGGGTGAAAAGAAAAGACCTGGGCAGGTGATTGTGGGAGAGGCCACATTTGACTTATGCACAGGTACAACAACAGGCACAGCACCATGGCAGACAGAGAAGCAGCCTAGCTAGATATGGTGCCAGGGGCCCCTGGAGGAAAGTCTGTGGCACTCCAGCTCCATGCTGGTCCTAACTGGGTAAAGACTCTATTCCTGGCTAGAGAAAGGGCATTTCTGGGTACCAGTGCCTTCTTTACCCCTTATTCCTCATTCTCAACCCCAATTAATTATAGTCCAAATTCTGCTGCTTTGGGACAAAGGGGCAGGTGTGTCATGGCACATCAACACCCAGGAAGGAAAAGAAAGGGGGGGGGGATGAAAACAACAACTAAGTGTCTAAGGCTTAGAAAAGAAAGAAGGCCCCTATTCTGGGCAGCAGGAAGCCCCTGGGGGAGAGGGGGGCAGCCATTCCTAGGGATACAGCAGGGGGGCAAGGGACAGCCAAGGGGTCACATTGAAAGGAGACTATTTATAGAGGAAAGAGATCTGGGTCTGGATGTGGGGCTGTTAGGGAATAGGTATTTGAGTCCATGGCTCAAAAAAAAAAAAAAGATGTGAGAGAGTTTCATGGTTGGCTCTGGGGAAGATGAGCTGAGGCTGAGGAGAAGAGCTCCCCAAGCCTCCCTACTCATTTTTCCTGGAAACAAGCACCAGGAAGATGAAGCCGAAAGTCTTCATGGGGATTGGGGCTGAGTACCAGAAGCCCTATCCAGGACTAGGATGGTACTAGTAGGGGCAGGCAAGAGCAAAGTGGACAGCAGAATAGGGAAACTGGAAGAGAAAGAAAACCTCAAAAAAGCCAGCCCACCCACACCTGGCTAAAACCTTCGCCAAATCCATCAGACACAGGGTGGGCCAAACCTATGGAAGCAACTGCCAGACCCTTCTAGACAAGGAAGGATTTTTGTGATTTGCTTCCAATGGGAGTGAGAAGTTGCCAGTGCCAGCTGAAAAGGGACTGCAATTCATCCAGGCTCCCTCAATCCCACTAGTGTTGGGAGAGAATGGGAGAGAGAGGGCAGCATGGCATGGGAATGGGGGTCAGGAGAAGACAAGAGAGAAGCCCAGCTCCCTAACCCACTGCCACCTGATATCTCCCACCCCATGGACCACTTCTCCCTTGTCCTCTCTACTCCAGTCTCTCCCACAACCCATCCCCTCCTCCCCACCAGCCCCTAGGAGTCCCCTAGCGTCCCACACTGATATTGCAGGTCTTGCAGCTGGGGTCTTTCTTGGCATCAGCAGTGGAAAGACTCATCAGCTGGTGTCCGCTGATTTCACCCAGAGTGCCAAGAGACAGATCGACGGGTTCCGTGTAGATGAGCTCCAGGATAAGATCCTGAGCATGGCGGAAGATCAGCTCCCCATCCTCCACACTACAGGTCAGGAATTTGTTACAGGCAATGTCCAGAAGGGGAAGGCGATCCCTGCAGAAACGGTCACCCTGGGAGCCTTTGGGCGCCAATACCAGAATGGCATAGTGGTAGGCTGTGTACATACAATAGAAGTCCGCAAAGTAGAGGTTGGTGCTGGGGTTAAAGAGGCGCTGAGCTGGGATCTGGAAGCGCCAGCGGCCATAGGGAGAGTCCTGAGGGGGCTGGCCGGTGTTGAATTCAGTATTGCAGCTGAAGAAGACACCGTGAAGCATCCCACTGGTAGGAGAGCCGTGGCTGCCACTGTTGTCCTTCAGGTAAGGCTGAAGCATGTTCCCACAGTGAGTCCTGCTGGGCCAGGAAGGAGGAAGGTTGGGGAGAGAATAGGGTCTGTTAGCAGCCTGTTGTGGTTTTGCAGGTAAGAGAGAAGGAAACACCTCATTCCAGCTCCCAGACTCTGACAGTCCCTCAGGTCAGATGGAGAAGCCTAGCATGTTGGAGCTGGAAGTTCTTAGAACACAAAGGCAATCTAAATCAAACTCCTCATTTAATAAACTGGGGAAATAAGCTCAGGGAGTGGACAAGGGGCTGGCCCAAAGCCCCATTGAAAATTAATCATGTGACACTTTGAGGTTTGCAAAGCACTTTACCGTGAGATGCGGATGCCACTATACCCCCACTTACAGTAGAAGAAACTGAGTCAAGGGTAGGTTAAATGACTTTCCTAGGGTCACACAGCTACTAAGTATCTGACGCCACACCCAGGCTTGATACACTGTCTCACCCACCCAGCTGCTTTGGAGCTCACACATCATTCAGCTCTTCTCTCTCCCAATCCAGGGACCTTTCTAGTCTACCTGCCTTGCTTCCCCTCAGATTTCTCTCAGAAGTGGAATTGTACTCAGCATAGTGCCCAGGAGGCTCTTAAAAAATGCTTGCTGACTGGCAGAATTAAGATTGTGGAGGCAATAAGGTATGTAGCAGTTTAAGTTCTGGCTCTGGATTCAAATACTGCCTCTTATGACTACTCCTGTTCCCTTGTACCAATTACTGAACCTCTCTGGGTCTCAGTTTCCTCATTTGTTAAATAAAGAGGTTGGTTTAGATGGCCTCTAAGATTCCTTCCAGTACTAGATCTGTGATCCTATATCATTCTCTCAGGCCTCTGTTCCTATCTGAAGTCAATAATAATGATTTTTAATATCATTTTTAGTATATGACAATGATGTAGTCTCCTAACCCTCCATCCAAAGGCATGCACTTTTTGAATCATTTTGCCTAGTAGTGAGGATGAATTAGCATTGATGCTTTTTTTTAACTAAGGGAATCAATTTGGGAGACAGTGGATCTATTCAGGAGAGAGTAAAGCTAGCTGGCCTGCACAGGGAGCCAACCCATCCCTTCATGGCACGGTGGTCCCCCCAGATGAGCTAAGTAGGGCAGATAGCCCCTGTCTCAGATTCCCCATTCAGCTGAGGATACTGCAACACTCCCACTTCAGGGAGGGGCTAGAAGGATCCCAGAGGAGGGAGCAACAGGAGGTAAAGGCTGACCCAAAGGGAGGAGAAGGAAGAACTCAGGGGCAAGAAATGCATGAACCCATATGGAAACCTCTGGGGAACCCAGACACACTGTACCTGGCATACTGGAAGTACTCCTTGTGCTGGTTCCGGTAGAAGACAGAGAAGCGGAGCATACGCCCGGCGATCTGTTCCGCCTTCTCTTGCAGCTGGGCCAAGTGCTCTTTGGCATAATCTACAAAGAGCCCAAGTCATCCATGGGTGTTGTGCCAACTGGGGGCGATGCTGCCTTTTGCCATCCAGGCTATTCTGCACATCCCACCTACTCTAATTATGCCCAATCAAATCCCCAGAACAACTGGCTGTACCCCAGCCCTCAGCAAAACCCTGAGATGCTTTGGAGGATGCTCTTCCTTTTCTCTTTTTGGTGACTTTCCCCTCATCTCCCCTTCTCTTCTGACCCCAAAGAGAGCAGCAGATCGAATAATCTGAGCTAAGGTCCTAAAATGTGAGTGCCTTTGGAGCCCTTCCCTTCCTGGAAGTAACTGAACTAGGAAAGGCCCTCAGAGAACACGACAGTAGATTAAATATCTCAATAGGGAAACACCTGGGGGTGTGAACCCTCCTGACACCCTTCAAGTCACAATCGTAAGTGTACCCTGGCAATGAAAAGGGGGAATGTTGAAGATGGCTGGCAGGGTCCCAGGTATGTCTACTATCCTATTGCTACTCATATACTATTGCTATGTTTGAGAAGAATCTACTATTTTCCATGTGGAAAGGCTGGGAGGAGGGGGTAACTGGGAATTGGGTCCTCTGGCCTAAGATCATAGAATTAGGGTTCAAGGAGCTCATTTGAGAATACTGTGGGGGAGCCTGGAGGTACATAGATGCTGAAGGGAGAAAGGGTCCTTTCCTTACCCCCTGTGCAGAACTCCACTGTCTCACTCCATCCAGACACCAGGTATTCTCCATCGCTTTGCTTTACTGCAGTTTGTACAGCCACACTATACTCTGTGCGGGGGCTCAGAAACCAATGACCCCTCACAGTCATGGGCAGAGGCACTGCTTTGGCCACCAGTTTTGTGGGCACATCCTATAGGAAAGGGTGGGAAGAAGAAGAGAAAGCAGGAGTCAGATTCGATGGCCTCCTCACTCTTCTGCCTCCACTATACTTGAAACCTCCCTCCTACTCACCACCACCCTTGGTGGGTCCCCACATAATGAGGGCCCAAGGCTCTTCACCACCCATGAATGAACCACCATGTCCTCACTGATATCAAGAGTGATCATTACTCAGCTCAGATTGCCCCCAGCATCCCCAGTTCCCCAATTTCTCTGACATCCAGTTTTCTGGGGAACTAAAGAAGAAAAACTGGAGGAGGGAGGGCCCTAAGGTTGGGGGTGGTAAGGCCTTCTTTTTTAGAGGAAGACTTCTCCAAGAGCACTCCGCACTGCAGTTTGTCTCCACGGCAACAGCAAATGCTAAGAAGCCGGGGAGGAAAGAAAAAATGACTTATGTTGGTGGAGGGGGGAGTAGAGGGATGGCGGTGGTGGTGGTGATGGTGGTGATGTTAAGCATTCAGTTGCTGTGGCAACTGGCCTGCCAAAAGACAGCCAGATCAAAGGAAACAGTTCTAGGAGGGGGATGGTGAGTAACCTGTTTTGATGTTCTATGATCATGTGGACCAGTTTTTTCCCACCTCCTCTTCTTCCCCCCCCCCCCCGTATGGCAAAATGGAAACCTTCTATGCTCTCCACACTCCTCAGAGCAGAGGTCTCTTCTTGTAGAAGAGAGATGCCTCACCAATAACATTGACATCTTCCCAAACAAATTGCAGTAAAAGGTACAGGAATAAAGACAGTCTGAGGTGAGACCAGCTGCCATTGTCATTAAGAACCAGGGTAGGAGAAAAGAACATAACCCTGTCCTTGGGGACCTCCCAGTCAATATCCCCAGGAGGTTCCAGAATTTAAGGCTGGAGTTGGATTTGAACTTAGGACTTAGACTTCACGAATAATGTATTCTCAGATCCTGCTAGCAGCCCTGAAGCCTCAAGAACTGCCCAAGGAATATTCCTGTGACATTTGGATTGTAAGTATGATATGTGTGTGTGTGTGTGTGTGTGTGTGTGTGTGTGTGTGTGTGTTTGTGAAGGGGTGAGTATCTAAATTTCATCTTGGTTTTATACCCTCAAAAATACTCTTGGGGAAGAAGACAGTCCCCCAACATGCCACCTACTCACCCTATGCTTGAATTTGTTGGAGTTCTTATTCTCCTTCTTGTTGAGGTCAATGAAGTAATGAGTGACCCTCTCTAGGTCACTGCCCTCCATGGCCCAGGAGATGCGAAAGGAATCACAGGTGATGTTATTGATCTCAATGCTGTGTGGGGTGGACAGCAGCATTTCCATGCTCTCCTCTGGCTCAGCTCCTGGGGGAATGGTGGGGGGCAGTCAATGCTACTTCCCCATGGTTTCCCCAGGACAATTTCTTCTTATTAACTCCCCCATTCCCCACCTTAACAAAAATGCAAGCCTAGGTTAAGAGAAGTATTCGTTGCAACCATGCCAGTGTCCCCAGATCCCCGAATCAGATCTGAGAGAAGTATTGAGGGAGAACCAGGGTTATGTCGAGTGGGAGGACTCTCCTCCCCCAGTTTGGGAGGTGGGAAGGGTGCCTTCTCCCATTTTGCAGCCCCCCTGCAGTTCTCAGCTCTCTGCAGAGGGGAAGGCGTAGCAGACGGCACCTGGCAGGTGGTAGAAGCAATGAGAATATTGCAAGCGCAGGACAGGACAGATTCTGAGCAGATGGAGCTGGGGAGGAAGGGGGGGCCTCTGGGCTAGCAGGCATCAAAAAAAGAAAGGGACAGCGATGGAGGAGGGGAAGAGAGGTTGGGGAAAAGAAAATAAAGGGGAATAGCAAGAGACAACTTTCTGGGAATGCAATAGGGGAAGAGGAGGTGGGCATTCTCTCCTTTATCTCTTTTAAAAACAGACTCTCATAACTCAATTAGGTCAATATTCCATCTTGTACAGGCAACACAGACAGGTACAGGTGTAGAACAGGTGTGCAAGGAAGGAGTTCAGGGATAGAATGTAGGTGTCATAAGGCTATGCCTTTCCTCCTATGCTGTTAATAATCAGCTTTTAATCTCTGTTTCTCTTCTTTTCCCTCTGTCTCTTGGGCTCTCTGTGTATTTCATGCTCTCATGCTATCTTTCCCTTTCCCCTCTTAGCTGTCACATCAGTGTCTGTAGCATCACCTGTTTCATTTCCCTTTCTCCAAACATCTCCCCTACCCTTCTCTCTGACACTTCATAGGAGTCATGCCAGAAGATAATTCATACCTAAATTAGGCTTGCAAATCAATCTCCTAAAGACAACTGCGTGACTTAGGTGGCATAAGTATTGTTATCTCCATTTAACCGAGGACAAAACTGAAAGTGGAGAAATTTTCACCAGGGGAAAAAGCATCTGAGGTAGATCTTTTAACCTCAGGTCAAAACTCCTATCTTTTGACTTCATGGTTAACAACTTATACGTGCATCTAGAGAAGGCAAAGTTTTTAATTCCCACCCTATTTCAGTTATGCCCACCAGCACCAGCACCAGCACCAGAACCAGAACCAGCACCAGCACCATCATGGGTGGTTTTTAACTAGAAGTGACCACAGGGGAAAGAAGGTGACTCTCCATCATGCATCAAGGATATCACCAATAGGGGTGATTTACTCAGGCATGGGGATGCCAACTTAGAGATTTCCCTTGAGGAGATGTGAATTCTCCATATGAGGAGATCATACTTTGTTCTGTAATGGAGAAAAAGTGAGAGACAGAAAAAGACAGACAGAAAGAGACAGAGACACAGACAGAGACAGACAGAGAGAGAGAGAGAGAGAGAGAGAGAGAGAGAGAGAGAGAGAGAGAAGTTGGAGATGAGTGATGGGAGGGGCCCTGGTCCCTGAAATCTCTCTCCCATTTCTTTCTATTTCTATTACAACCCCATGTTTTCCTTCCCAATCTATCTTTTCTTTCTTTCTTTCTTCCTTCCTTCCTTCCTTCCTTCCTTCCTTCCTTTCTTTCTTTCTTTCTTTCTTTCTTTCTTTCTTTCTTTCTTTCTTTCTTTCTTTCTTTCTTTCTTTCTTTCTTTCTTTTCCTCTCTATCTCATACCAACCCATGCTGTAGTGGAAAGAGTTCTGGACCTGAAAAACCCACAGTGAAATCCTACTTTTGATGTTTACTAGCTATGTAACCATTGGAAAGTCACTTAACCTTTGAGTTTCCTCATCCGAAAATTGGGGCAATAATGCTCTTTATGCAGAGTTGTTGTGGGAATCAAATGAACTAAAAGCATACTGTAAAATATGGTGCATTTTAAAGTGAAATATTATTTTTGGTTATTATTCTTAATATTTCTTTTCATGGTTCTTCATAAATTCATTTTTCAGTCTTCCATTCTCTCTTCTCTTTCCTTTCATTTGTCTTTTCTTCTTTATACATCTTAGGTCCCTGCAGGAGAATGCCTGGCTTTCCCCTGAATGTAATATCTTTGCCTACTTGTCCATTTTCCAAAGAATTGGAGCTGTGATGAGTTTAGGGGGTGGGTTTTCTTTGTACCTGTCTGAGAAGTAGGTGCTTTTATTTTTAGCTAACAGTTCAGCTTGTACTTTCCTCTTCAGTTAAGACTACTCAGAGGCTGGCACTTCCCCATCTAAATGTGAGATGTTTGGGCGGCAAGTACAATGGACAAGTTATTGGGGGGGGGGTAGGATTGGGCCTTTAATGGTGTATTATCTGTACTGGCCTTGCGACTTCAAAATACTTCTTTGTCACAGCTTCATACAGTGCCTAGATATACTAGGTGCTTTATCAATGTTTATTAACTCATTGACAGCACCATTTGGATGTCTCTCCAAAGCGTATGGCATATGGGGTTGTTCGTGAGCATGGGTAGGGATATGTAGATGTTAGAATCCTTTGGAAAATAAGCAGTTGAATGCCACCCAGGAAAAATCACAGGCTTACAGAACAGAATCTGCTGCTCTAGGAGCAACCCTGGGAGAATGAACCAGTTAACAAATCACTGGGGTATGACTGGCAATACCAAGTAAACCTGTCCCTTTTCCATGTGCACAAATATGACTTTTGAGCTACAGCTCAACTTTGGTCTGTACCCAAGAGGCCCCCTCACTAATTTATGTGAAAGAGGCACAAATTCCTAAACTGATGCCCATATCCTTCCAGATTCTACTAAAGGAAAGAATTGCTGCCTAAAGAGAGGAAGGGTCTGGAATATGTGACCTTTGGTGGCTGGGCCACTGTCCCTCTTCTGGTTATTTTCCCTTCTTGCCATGTTCTCCCAAGGATCTGGGAAGGTTAAGAACCTCCATCATCCTTGCTCTGGGGGTGTGAAGATGGCGGCTATTGGGAGAGCCATCATGCCAGAGCTCCTGTGGATGGAGGGTGGGGGTGATCCTTTCAGTCTCCTACGCCCAGATAAGTTGGGGAAGGGCAGGGTGTGAGGGATAGGCTGAGACAACACCCTGGAGAAACACCTACATTCTCATGTAAGCACACATATGGACATAGATTCTCACACCCACACATGGGCATATTCATAGATAGATGCTGCCCCCCAAATACACATACATGAATACATCCACCCACATGTACAGCCTTTCCACCCAACTCATATTCTTCTACATGGTTACTCCATATCCATTCTCCTATGTAGTCCGATACTTTTCGCCTATGTTGACCTTCCCTAGTTTAATAGTCCTCCCAAAGGAGCTCTCTTTTCCACAGACACTCTCACATATGTGTGTGTTACCTCCCATGCATCCCAACTTCAGGGGCACAGTGGGTCTGGACCTATGCTGCCACCTCTCCAAGAAAGCTCAGTTAGGCTGGCCCATGAGTGTATATCCACTCCCCAGGGTCATTGCCTACTGTCCTGTTGTCCTCCACAGACTCCCGGGCACAGAATTGCCTGTATGACTAACCTGCCTCCAGAGTCCTTCCACAGTCTCCCTGTGACAAGGCTCTAGGGAACCTGTACTGATGATCCACCCCCAGAGATCCTAACTGAAGACACCTCACACATCAACACTGGTTCTCTCTCTCCCACCCATCAGTCATTCGTCCGCTCTACGGTCATGCCTCCTCACATGAGGAGAGGATGGGAGCGCATACCTCCCCCAAGGGGGGGGTGGGGAGCACCCATATGCTCGAGTGTACACGCGTGACACATGCAGTATGCCCAAGCCGTGCCTGCTTCACTGCACGTGTGTACATGCCAGCACATGCCAAAGTGGCCCTCCACCAATGAAGTGTGCCCCTGCTCTTCACATGGACACAAGAACTCGGAGGATGGATGGCACACACGGGCACGCAGGTTGAAAACTACAGACTGGCATCAATACAGGAACGACCCCGCCGCCCCCTCTTCCCATCGCTCGGGTTTCTCTGCCCCCCCCACAGTCCACATGCTGCGCACATAGGCACCCATATTTCTGCCACGCACATACCCACAAGCGGCCCATATGCCCGCAGAAACCCTTCCTCCGACCTGCTGTGTCCCCATTGGCACCGTCACTGCAGCAGGACTGGTCACGAGGTGACTGGGCAGGAGTGTGCCCTGGGGCCCGAGTCCAGTCCTCACTCTGACCATAAGCTCCCTGCGAACTGGGGGGGAGGGGAGGGGGCAGCGTGCCAGAGGGGAGCATCCAAAGCAGTGCAAAGAGTCTATCTCCAAGCAGCCCCTGTCCTCAGGAGCCCCCCGGGGGCATCAGGTTGCTTCTGGGAGGGAAAGCACCTTACCTGTCTCCACCAGGTACTGCAGAAGAAGGACGAGGACCACCGTCCGGAGCTGCTCCCCGGGGGGCGGGGGGCGGCGAGGGCCGGCAGAAGGCACCGCACTCCCCGCTTTACAAGCGGCAGCGCAGTCTTGCTGGGCTCGGGGAAGCTGAGGACCTTTCTTCCATGCGGCTTTTTCCCCCAGCAGCGTCTGTCTCCCTCTCTCTCTGGGGCACACACTGCCTTCGGTCTCCAGTGAGATGTCCGCTAGCCTCGCAGAGAGGAGGAGAAAGAAAAATCAAAGCAACGTGGAGAGGAGAGACTGGGGGAGAGAGCCAGGGGAGAAGAGATAGGGGGAGAGAGAGAGAGAGAGAGAGAGAGAGAGAGAGAGAGAGAGAGAGAGAGAGACCAACTGAATCTGGTTCCACCAATGGGATCGGTGACTGCACAGAGTCAGGTGATAAAAGAAGCTCTGTCCCTGCTTCTCTGCTCTCTCCTCTCTCCCTGGGGCTGGGTGGGAGGAGGAAAGGGCAGGGGGGGCGGGGGTCTCCCAGGGAACAGAACAGAGTTGCTTTTGATGATGACTGACACCCTTCCTCCCCCCATTTCTCCTGGAGAAAAGTTACCCTTCTTGGAAATGACTGACTTGCCTGCAGCCCCCAAACTTCAGAATGATGGTCCATAGGCAGAGAGGGTACACTGAGTCTTCAGTATTCAGTAAACAGTGACTAAGCCACTACCATGAGCCAGCTATTGGGCTAACTGCTGAGGATACAAAAAGAGGCAAAAGACAGTCCCTACTCTCAGTTTGTAAGCTGATAAGAAGATATCAAATATGTACAAACAACCTTATACAGAATAAATAGTATATAATTAAAAGAGAGAAGGTGCTGGAATGAAGAAACATTAGGCCAGGAAGCCTTCGAAAGGTTTCTGATTGAGGAAAGGGAGAAGAAAGGAACAAGTAGACTGGGGATGGGATCCTATTGCTTGGGGCAGATTACTAATAGATACCTGGGTTCTGTCCTCAGTCTGATTCTTGCCTGATCTTGGAATTTTTCATCAAGGGATGGCTCAGTTTCCCTCCCAGTAACAAAGAAGGCAACAAGGCCTTCTGCAGAAAGGGGGTGGGGTGGTGAACTGTGCTAGACTGATGAGCATCAGCTCAAAGTTAAGAATCTATTAGGGAAGGGAGTGGGAGAAGCAGTGGAGTCAGAAGGGTGTGGAAAATACACATGAAGGAAAAAGGATGGCAGTTGTAGAACAAGCAGTTAGTTAACTGTGCCCATCCCTGTTAAAAACTTTATTGACAAGAGGAGTCAAGCATAGGTCAATCTCAGGGTCCTTCTAAGTAGGCTCTCCTGTTTTCTGGACATCAGCTCATATACTTATTTCTGCAAGAAGATATTTTACTTGCCATGAAATAAGGACCCTGAGGTGACACTTTAAAGGAAAAAAAAAAGTCAGGGGATTGTAATCAACAGGTATTGATGGAGAAACCACTATGTTGCCTAATAAACTGTGGAGGATACCAAAGGGATACAATAAGATATGGTCCCTCCCCTCAAGAAGCTTATGGCCTTGCTCCTAGGATTATACATGTGAAACAGCCAATGGGAGACTTGTACTGATGCACAAAATCTGCCACATAAATAATTAGTACAGTAGGAATTCAGAAAATCCAGAGCTTGGTTCCATTTAATAGAATTCAATAAAAATTTACTTATAGTAATGGGGGAAAATAATATGTGCTACTTTGGTTGTTTGGTTCTTGTCCTTCTTTATCAAAGAAGACCAAAATGACATTACTGTGTTAGAGACAAGTTACAGCATATCCAACTGCAGCTGATCAGACTAATGTGAGATTGGAATTCTCTTCCACAGGTTGGGCACAAGAGTCCATTTGTGCTAAATATTGACTGGGAGGGATACTGTGTTCTATGCATTGGTGGGGGGTCAGATACTGTGTTCTATGCATTGTCTTGGAAGGGGAAGATACTGTGTGCTAAGGATTGGGGGGTACTATGTGCTCGGTATTAAGAGAGGTACTGTGTGTTAAGTATTGGGGTGAGAGTGCAGGAACTCTTCTTCCCTCAAGGAGTTTATATTCTACTGAGAAGGAGAGGAGGAGTACAACATGGGCACTAGCACAAATTATTTTTCTTGGGATGGACCTGTGATTTTCATGATTTGGGGAATGCCCAATGATGGAAGTCAGGTGACACCTGTTCCACAGAGGCACGCACTTGTTTGATCTAGCCTATGTCAGAGCTGGAACCTGAACCCATATCTTCTGTCCTGACTCCTATCCTGACTCCTATCTGGTGTTTCTGGGTAAATGCAAAGAAATTTAGAGAGGTAGAAGAAAAAGAGAAGAAAAGGCCTCCTGGAAGAGTGGCTCTTGAGTAATGCTTGAAAATAGGTGAAGGGGAGGTGAGGAAGGAGAACTTTTCAGTGTGTGCATAGACATTGGGGAAGGAGATGAAATTTTATATACAGGGAACACTAAATTGGCCAATTTAATTAAAACAAAGAGTGCATGAAGGACCAGACAGAACCGATTGGAGCCAAACTGTGAAGAGCTTTAAATGCCAAACAAATTTATATTTTTATTCCAAAAGCAATATAGAGACCCCAAGGATTCTGGAGCAGAGGAAGAGGGCCAAGATCTGATGTGATTTAGGAATATCAGTTTGGTAGTTTTGTCAAGGATGGAGAGTAGAGAAACTAAACATGGGAGACTGACTCAGGTTGGAATAATCAGGGAAAACCTGGGGGAGGAGATGGGACACATCAAGGAAGAGGCATCAGGTTCTGTAGTAGGACTATAATGGAACAGGAAAGAGGGGATACTGGTACTCAGTGGTAGGAAGCAAAGTTGTGAATACATATAGGGGTATGAAGGAATAACAAGAAATGAGGGGTTCTTTCAAGGCTCAGTTTGAGAAGGCAGCGTAAGAAGTCCAGGAAAGGGGTTGTGGGTAGAAAGGGAAGAAGAGTTTATATATCCAAGACAAACAAGAATCAGTCTTGCCTTAAATGGGTGGGGAGCCTGAACAAGTTCTGTCAGATTCTGAACCACAGAATGCAGTGTGGTAAAGCAAAGCAGGATAAATGACTCCCTCTGCCAAATAACGAGGCCCCTCCTCTCACACACCTACACTGAGATGTCAAAACATAGAAGATAAGGAGCAATCTAATCGTGTGGATACAGTCCAGGATTAGACATTAAGGACACTTGGTTTTTGGTCCTGTTTCTACTGCTGTTTGGGGAGGGCAATATAAGAAAAAAAAAAAAAAGGAAATTTGGTTTCGTTTCCTCCTCTGTAAAAGGAGAGTTCAGGCCCTGACCCAACCCTACATTTAACCTTCCATAGATGCTTGGTGAATGATGCATGGAATATATTTGGTTTGGAATGGTGTTGAGCTCCAAGGAGTGAATAGTAAATAAATGTGAAGAAAATTTAATTGACTCAGTGCATATCTGTGAGTCTCTAAGCTAGTAACTGGAGTGAATATTAGATGAAAACAAGTGGTAGATCCCCTACTGCTTATATTCTTGCTAATATAAACCTCATTTCAAACTTTTTCTTAAGTCTCCCATACTACACACCACCTCTCCGAAGATGAGCTTGCCTTCTACTTTATTATCCTCAGAGGATGTGGGAATGCTTTTAACCCCTCCATTTATGTCCATGATTCCAATTGTCCTCACACTCCCTATTCACTTTCAATCTTTCTCCTTCTTTCCCCATAGCCTACAGCCGAAGGCAGGTCTTTCTTATCCTAAAACAAACAAAAAAATTCTTCCAGGGACCTTGCTTCCTGTTCATCTTATTTTACCATCCCATTCCCCTTTATTCTGAAAAGATGGAGAGAATAATCTACACTTAATACACATTCAATCCCCTGTGAACTGGCTTTTGTCCTTATCATTCTGTGCCCCTTAATTGCCAAAATCTAATTTTTTCTCAGTTCTCATCTTCCTTGCCTATTCTGTAGTGTTTCATATACTGCTGCTTACTTATTCCCTCTTAATGCTTTCTTCTTCGCCTACTGTGACATGTTCTCTACTGATTCTCCTCCTCCTACCTGTTTAATCATTCTTTCTTTCTTCATCACCTTGGTTCCTTTCCTCCCACACTCTAAGAATTCAATTCACACACAGAATTACAGAATCATTACATTTTGGAAATGTAAGGGACCTCAGTGGCCATCTAGTCTAGCTCAGTCCTAAACCAGAGTGATTACTACAATGTACCTGATAAATCAAGGCAAATCAGTAAGGATCTGCCCAGGCTGGAAATGAGGGAAGACTCAAAGGCCTGGCCCTACTTCTGACCAGCATCTCTGATTTACTTTGTTTCTATCCTGGATCAGCTCACCTCTCTTTAGACAACAACCCAGCTCCTGGGTGCTCACAATTTTAGCCTATTTGGCACTAGGGTTTAAAATAGGCATGTAGCACCATACTCCATGCCCAGGTATCCTTAGAATACAAGAGTAATAGTTGGTATGATCCAGGTATGTCTAGCAGAGGGATCAAAAACAGGGCAGATGATAAGTTCTGCTGGACTTCCACCTTATTGGAAGGATTATAATTGGTGAATCTCTATTCTTTGAAGTGGTGTTATCAGCAATGTTCACCCTGAAGTCAGGGCCTTGGAGGGACCCAGACCCCAGAAATTTGGAAAAGGGAGATCTTGGTGGGATCTGCAATGAAGAAGACCTCCTTAGAGACCTTGTTGGCTGCACCCTCCAGAACCTGGGGGTGTTCAGTCTTTTCTTGACGAGTTCCAATGAGAGGGAAACCACAACCTTCCCAGGTAGCCCATTCTATGTTTAGCTAGACCTAAGTCTAAGGAAGTTTTTCCTAATAGCAACCTAAATCTTCCTCTTTATCCTTTCTACTCATTGATCCTAGTTCTACATTCTGAGGGCCAAACAAACCAAGTCCAATTGATTGGCCCTAAAAGATAGCTACATCTTCCCTCACCACACCCCTATCAATTTTCTCTTCTCTAACCTAAACATTCCCAGTTTCTTCATTCAATATACATATGTCACTGACTTGAGTCGTTTAACATTCTGGTTACCCTAGTTTTTATTATTGTTCTTAACTGTGGTTCACTTGTATGTGAATATGACCTTTGTTTTCCTGGAAGCTCTGCCTCTCTTAATGTGACCTAAGATCACTTTAAATTTTTTGATTCCTACAATCATACCATCAGCTTCATCAAGGTCTTTTTTTCAGTCAAATTGCTAAGATGTATATTTCAATTTGAATTTGTGAAGACAATTTCTTGAAGCTAAGTATAAGACTTTACACTAATGCCTGTTAACTTTCATCTTATTCTATTCAGCCCAATGTTCCAACCTATGAGCTCCTTTGAGATTCTGACTCATCCAAAGTGTCAGCTATTCCTTCCAGATTGACCATCACCTGAAAATATTATATAATAAGTAATAAAATAATATATAAATATCTAGTATTATCATGCATAGCAGGCTTTCTGTGCTTGTATTCAAGTCACTGATAAAAGTGTTAAATGGTCCAGAGCCAGATCCCTGGGACACTCCACCAGGACTTGCTTCTAAGCTGAATATTACATCATTAATAACTACTCTTTGAGATAAATCATTCTATTAGTTCTAGATCTAACTGTACTATTATAAAACTTATATTCCTCCAATTTTCCCCACAACCATCAACTCATCATCAACTATTCAACTAAATATTTTACAAATTATACCACACCTTTCCCCTTAGTTTCCAGTTTTCACACCTTGACCCAAAAGGAAATAAAGTTAAACACTTAATTTTAAAATATTCATTATTCATGTGATTAACTGTGTGATTATGTATAATATGATTAATGTATTAGGTTCTGAAGATATATAAGAATGAAAAATTATGATTTCAAGGCATTTACATTGTCTTGAGAGGGTATATTACGAACACAGTTATGTCCCAGATTGGTATTTTTGTGATACAAAGAATACTAATAGTTCATCAGGAAAAGATTCCTATATGAAGGGTACCTGAGCTGAATCTTGAAGGAAACAGGAATTGTTATACTTGAAGCTGAGAGGAGTGGTCCCTTTACTTGAGCAAAGTTAAGGGATAAAGATAAAAATAGAAAGCTATATCGGGAGAATCACTAGTAGACTTGTTTGCCTGGAAAGTAGAGTAATGAAAAGGGAATAAATATGAAATATGCCTGGAAAGGTGGGTAGGATCCAGGCTGTGGAGAGCTTTAAAGGGTCATGATGAGAATGTTTTTGTCCTAGGACAAAAGTTCTTAACCTTTCTTTTGTTGTTGTTGCATTCTAGACCCCTCTGGTAATCTATTGAACCTACTCTTATTTAAAATAAAAAGCCCAAGATATCAAAAGAACCCAATTATATTAAAATAAAGATATCATTTCCCTATATAATGCACAGAAATCTATCCATGGGTCCTTTGGAGTCTGTGGGCCAATGAAGCTCCCTTGTCCTAGAGACTATGTAGTACTAAGATTTTTGAGCAAAGTGTCTTGTTCAGACTTGTATTTTAGTAGCATTAATTTGGCAGGTAGCTGTAAGGAGGATGGCTTAGAATGGTGAAGTATTGGAAAGAATGTGACCAATTAGGAGATGATCATATCAAACCAGGCAAGAAGTAATGAGGGCTTTCATTAGGATGGTGTCTGTATGAGTAGAGTGAAGGTGACAAACTGTTAATGGTAGAATAGCCAAGACTCTGCAACTGATTGAATATAGTAGATGAGAAAGAGAGGATAACAGGATTTATATAGCATTTTCTATGTTTTCATCTGATCCTCACAATCACCTTGTGAAATATACTCTCAATTCTAGTGCCTTTTCTCTTTTAATTATTTCTTTATTTATCCTCTATATCTTATTTGTAGATTTGTTTCAACCTCGTCATTCCCACCCCCCATTAGATTGTGAGCTCCTTGAGGGTAAGGAGTGTCTTTTGCCTCGTTGTATGCCCATTAGTGCAGTGGTTGACACTAGGTAGGCACTTAAAAAATGTTTATTGACAGACTCACTGCTATTTTCTTCATTTTTTAGATGAGGAAGGAACTAAGATTGAGAGAGGTTCCCAGGGTCATAAACTGAAACAAGATTCAAACTCAGATCTTCTTGTCTCCAAGTTCAGAACTTAGCTTACTATATCATCTATCTCTCAAAGATGACTGAAGTTGCAAATCAGAGCCTAGATAAAAGGGTTGTTCTGCTGTGTCTATCCTATAATTGTAAGGCAAAGAGATACAGGCTGCTGGGCAGCTTATTAAAAATAGAGTCATGGTTTCATAGGGTATGTCAGAAAAGAAGGCAAAAAAAAAGCTATGAACTGTTGCTAGGGCAGGGCTGGATAGATGAAGATGGATGAGATTACAGAAAGAAAAATGATTTTACCATATCAGATAAGGATTCTGATGCACAAAAACAAGGTATACAAAAATTAGGAATGAAGTAGAATGAGTCGAAATTATCTTTGAGGGATGGGGTACTGGTAGAGGTGTCAGCTCTTTGATTATATACTCCAAATATAGTAGACTTGGGCAAAGGGATGGAGGCACTTGTAGCCATCTAATGAATAGCAAATTCCTGTCCATTACATCTATATAATATCTCTTGAATCTGTTACTTCTTTTTTCATTCACATTTAGCACTACCTTAGTTCATGGTCTCTTCTAGACTGGGAATTAACCTATCAACATATATAGAACTTATGCAAATTACAACTAAAAAGTCATTTTCATAGAAATAAAGGAAGATTGAAATAAATGGAGAAATATTCAATGTAAGTGACTGGGCCATACCAATATAGTAAAAATAATGATGTCCAAATTATTTTCTAGAGTTAATACTAAATCATCAAATTATTAAAGGGATACTTTATAGAATTAGGCAAAATAATACTAGAATTAATAAAAGGAAATATAGGTCAAGAATATGTAGCAATATATAATATAAAAAAGGAAATGAAGCAATATGAAAAAGTAGGGATGACAAGATTAGCATTACCAAGTTTTACTATAAATCAGAAATTATTCAAACTATCTGATTAGGAATAAAATTGTTATAAAGTATTTAAAAATACTTGTTGATTGAGTAATACTGGATACTATATAGAAAAGTTGATCAATGGTTTAGATTAGATTAAACCTGTGGAAATTAGATTAGAAGAAAACCTATAGAGAAGTCTAATCTTCATTAACAATATGTTAAAAACAGAGAATTATAATTATGAGATTTCAAACCAGAAACAAACCTAGGGAATTGGGTTTAACCCCAGGGCAAAAAAAAACTGTATTCATAAAAATTCTATTCATAATCAGGTGGCTTGAATAATTACTGATTCATAATATAATTTGAGTTCTGGCAATATCAGTCTCCCTCCCTACTTTTTCATTATTATTACTTTATTTCATTTTCATATACATATAAATATATAATTCTTGATCTATATTCTTCCTTGTACAGAGTGATGGAATATTGCCTCCTTGCAATAATTACTTTCTCTGTGACTTATCTCATAGTCTTCTAGAAGTATATAGCATAGCCACATATGGTTCTGTAACCAGTAGGATCCAGTCACCATGGCACATCTCTCCCAGACCCTTTCTTTTCATTTATAGTTCATATGGTAAGGGGAATGAGTTACAGCATAAGCTTAGACAGTCCTCTGCTGAACTATTAACACACACACACACACACACACACACACACACACACACACACACACAGTGCAAATTTGTCTCCTGTCCAACTGCAGTTAGTTATGACTGCCTCAAATTCATCAGATTGGCAAAGATGGGGGAAAAACAGTGCTGGCAGAAATATGGGGAATGAAGCACGTTAATTTATTACTAGTGGAGCTCTGAATTAGGCCAAACATTTTAGAAAATAATTTGGAATTATTAAAAAAAACAAAATTATTGATATCATTTACCTCAGAAATTATACTTACAAGGTTATACTCCAAGATCACTGGATCATCATCGAATCATAGATTTAAAGCTAGAAGTAACCTTGGTGTTGTGTAGTATAAATGAGGAAATTGAAGCTTGCCTAGTTATTGTCCATGATTTTCAAATTCTTAGATTACCTCTGCTTGATGACTTTCAGGTCAGTTGTTTTTGATACTGTATTCTTTACATTTTTTTCAGGTCTTTTTAATTTTATTTTAATGTTTCCTGTTTTCTCATTGAGTTGCTTTTTTCTCTTTGACCCAGAAAATTTTCAGAATATTCAGGTCTTGAGTAAGATTTGTCTTCTCTTCTCTTCTCTTCTCTTCTCTTCTCTTCTCTTCTCTTCTCTTCTCTTCTCTTCTCTTCTCTTCTCTTCTCTTCTAAGGTATTAATTCTCTTATTCTTGTGTCCTTAGTTTTCCATTTTTGTTTCTTGTCCAGTTTCCCCCAGGTACTTTTGTAGTTCTTAGAGCCAGGATATTTTATTTTCTCTGAGACCTTACTTGAACTTGTGGAGTTCTCTCTTCTTCTGAGTTAACCCCTGAGCATCTCTCAATCTTAGAAATCTCATCACTGTGTTGGGCGTGTACTTCAGTTTACTCATATTACCAGCCTCATAAGCCTGTCTAGGCTTATGCTGTAACTCATTCCCCTTACTTTATGAACTATGAATGAAAAGAAAGGGTCTGGGAGAGATGTGCCATGGTGATTGGATCCTACTGGCTACAGACCATAAGTGGCTGTGCTATATACTGCTAGAAGACTATGAGATAAGTCACAGAGAAAGTATTGTAAGGAGGAAATATTCCATCACTCTGTACAAGGAAGAATATACATCAAGTATATATATACATATATATATATATACATATATATATGTATACACACACATACACACACACACACACACACACACACACACACACACATATATATATATATATATATATATATATATATATATATATATATATATGAAAAATTAGGTGTCAGTGTTTGGGTTCCTGATCTTATAAATACAGGGAATAAACCTAGACCCTACTTTCTGCAGGAGTTGTCTGGTCTTTCTTACAGGCTGCCTGGTTACTGGGTTTGGCTGGGGATGCCTAGATTTACCTGCTCAGGGATTTACCCTGTTTTAGTCAGAGCTGCTCTGCTCTTAAGACCAGAGCTGTCTCTATATATTAACATTATGCTTTCCACTTACCCTGGCTTGTCTCTATTCAAGGCTTCAGCAGGATCTTGGAATTTGTAGCCAATTCCCCTAGTTTGGTTTTATTACTGTTCTTTCTAGTTCATTTTTAAAGCTTTCCTGGGGTGTTGGTGAATAGTTTGATCTTTCCTAGGTCCCAACATACTAACATCTTCCCAAAATCTTCTTTACCTGTTTATTGACAATAAGGTTAAGGTTTACCTGTGTGAAAATATTTACAATGCTAAAAGTGACATAATTTTTGGCAAACATTTGACTTACTTGTCAGTCATAAAAATGTGTCCATCGAGGGCAATACCATTTATAAGCTTTTTCAGAGAAGGATGAAGGAAGAATGGACAGTCACTCATAATGATAATAACTTATTAATGTAGCAGCTTAAGGGTTGCAAAGCATTATATATATAAAATCTCATTTTATTGTCACAACCTAAGGAGGTAGATGGTGTATATTATACCTGTTTTTAGGGATAAAATAGAGAAAAGCAGTATAGGGTAAAACCAATTTAAAGTAAAATTGGTGAGAAATCCAACTAAGCCATCATCCCAAGGGCATTTGAAGGTGAAAATGGAAGTACAACTGAGAAAGAAAAATGAAAGAGATCTGCAAAGATTTCCACAGTAAACTTTTTTTAACCATCAAAGACTGAAGAACCCACCACACTTGGATGCTAACATCACGATCCAAGATGTGTTATAGAGGAGGTAACACTAGTACTAAAGAAAATAAAGATGGAAAAAGTAGCTGCACAAAATCTAGTATATTTGCAAGACAGTCATGCTGGAAGTGAGACAATTCTTACTTTATTTGCCTCTCTAAGGAGAACCAATGAACTATTTTTTTTCCATTTAGCTGTCAATTACTTCTTCTTATTTCATTTACAGTGAGAATGTCAAGATTGAAAAAAATGTTAATTTTCTTCTGTATATGTCCTCAGTGCAGAACAAGTCTGCCCATATATCACTGCCTCTTCTTTGCTCTCAATAAACTCCAGTGGCTCCCTATTGCCTCCAGGATCAAATGCAAAATGCTATTTTTGGCCTTCAAAATCCCTCATAGCCTAGCCTTCTCCCACCTTTCCAGTTTTCCTACACTTGTGCCAGGGACACAGGCCTCCTGATTGTTCCACAAACAAAACCTTCCATGTCTTGGCTCCAGGCATTTTCTCTAGCTGTCTCCCATGCTTGGAATGCTCTCCCTCCTCCACTCTGACTCCAGATCTCCTTGGTTTCCTTTAAGTGCCAACTAATATCCCCACCTCCTATAGAAAACCTGCCCCATCTTCTCTTAATTCCAGTGCCTTCACTCCATTAATTAACTCCTATTTGTCTTATATAGTTTCTTTATTTTTATTTATTTTGCATGTTGTCTGCCCCTTCAGTCCCTCTGAGAGGGACTTTCTTCTGCCTCTTTTTTTATTCCCAGAGCTTAGCACTGTGTCTGGCATCTGGTAGATGATGATGATATTTTTCCTTTGTTATTGAAGAAGACCATGGCTTCAGGGAGGTGATGGCATGACAAGTACAAGGATTAGATTTAAGTAAGGGGGCATTAAGTCACTAGCCTCACTTTTTCCTCCAGAGATATCTGGATTTAGGGGCCAGGATGACTGGAGGAGGCCCTGAATGAGAGGTAATCAGAATTAAGTGACTTACCCAAGGTCATATAACTAGTATCAAGAGACTGAGGTCAAATTCGAACCCTGTCCTCCTGACTCCAAGGCCAGTACTCTATCCACTGCGCCACCTAGCTGCCTAGGCACATAAATACTTCTTAAATGATTATTGATGGAAGTATTTAATAAATACTTGTATAATTAATATCCCCCTCATTAGTCACTGAAAAAGGAATCCACAGTTAGAGTATCAACAACTAAATTAAAGTTTAGAAATCATCTAAACACAGGCTATTTGTTTGTACCTTTTGCTCCTCTTTCCTCACTCCCCAAAAGGAGACTGCAGAGGACTGAAGACCATTTTGAATTTTGAGTTAATTTTATAGATTTCCATGGCCAAAGAATTCATCACCAAGTGGCCAGCCTACTGGGCATGAGCCTTTCTATACATAAAAATGCATATTCTATCTGTTACTTGAATCATATTCATACCCTTTCCAGCAAGGAAGAACCTGTCAGAAATGGGACTGGGCTTGCAAAACTTTTGAGAATTCAATGTCACCCCCACATTTTAATGGAGCATTACAGTGGGACTGTGTTGATTATCATGTAGTGGTGAGGACCCTTTTGAGAATGGATATTAAATCTGTAGAAGACCCAACATTCAACTAGCAGCATAAGAAAAGAATCAGAGAAAATAGATGGTGGGAGATGATAATGATGATGATAACCATGATAATAATAAATAGTAAGCAATATTTATATAGTGCTTTAAAATTTGTAAGGCACTCTACATATGTTATTTGATACAATAATTCTATGAGGTAATTGCTATTAGTAAATTTATCTTAGGGAAGAAGAAACTAAAGTTGAGAGGTTACCTAATTTGCCCATGTTCACAGAGCTTGCAAGTGTCTAAGGCAGGAGTTGAGCTCAAGTCTTCCCGATTTCAATGGTCATACAACCCAGACATGATAGGAGCAATATCCTAACCATAACTTCATATTTGAACTCATACAATAGTCTACTGGCTGGTCTTGCTGCTATATATAGCTCTCCCTATTCTAGTCCAGCCTCCACTCAACTATCAAACTGATCTTCCTAAAACACATATCTGACTCTACTATTCAGTAAACTCCAGTGACTTCCTATTGCCTCAAGGATCAAATATAGGATCCTTTGTTTGGTTTTTGAAGACCTTCATGATAGGGTCTTTTCCTAGTTTTTTCAGTCCTCTGACACCTTTCTCCCCTCTACATACTATGGAATCCAGTGACATCAGCATTCTTGTTATTCCTCAAAGTGCACATATCATTTCTGGATGCCATATTTTTGCCTCCTTACTTCCCTGATTTCACTCATGTCTCAGCTGAAGTCCTACCTTCTGTAAGAACCATTTCCTGATCTCCCTTTATGGTTCTCAGTGCCTTCCCTCTGAGATTTTCTCTAATTAATCTTGTATGTATCCTTTTGGTCCATAATATTTACAGTCTCCTTTCATAGACTGCAAGCAAGCTCCTTGAGAACAGGGACGATCTCTTTGCTTTTCTTTTTGTTCTAAGTGCTTAGCAGAGTTCTTGAAACATAAATGCTTAATAAGTTTACTAAGACAGGATCCCTAAAGATTATGACAGGCTGGAGCACTGGGTTTTATCTAATAAGGTATAAATCAGAAGGGATAATGGTATAGTCTGACATTTGTATTCAGAAAGTCCATGTCACAGGTACAGGATACTGGATGCAAATTTAGATGGTGATGGCATGACAAATAGAGTCCAGAGTCAGGAAGAACTGAAGTCCACTTGGGGAAGTTCACTTGCAACCATGGAAATTAGTTTCCCTTTACTCAGTTTCCTCAATTATGAACTAGGGATAATAATAGCAACTACTTTCCAGAGTTTCCTGATAATTACTTTCCTGATAATATTTGTAAATGGCTTAGCATGTGCCTGGTACATTAATGCTTATTCCCTTCTCCTTCACCTTCTGAAAAAGATACTGAGGTTTTTAAGTGGACTGCAGGCCCAATATGAGTCAGCATTGTGATGTGACAGCAAAAAAAAAAAGAAGGAAAAAAGCTAATGCTACCATGGGCTGCATTGAGAGACAGAGCTTCCAAGAATGTTACTGTTCCGTAGTTTTTAGTCATCTCCAACATTTCGTGATGCCAGTTTGGATTTTCTTGGCAAAGATACTGGATTGGTTTGCCATTTCCTTCTTCTTTTGCTATTTATTTCTCCATGAATTAGGAAATGATAATACTTCTGTAGTTTGTAGAATCACAGTCAGAGTATTGTGTTTCGTTCTGGGCTCTGCAGTTTAAGAAGACGACTGATAAACTAGAAGGCGATGAGAGAAGAACAACCAGCATAGCACCGTGCCTTGAGTTCCTGACATATGATGATCAGTTGAAGGTACTGGGGATGTGTAGGGTGGAAAAGAGCCTTGAGGAGGACATGATAATGGTCTTCAAATATTAGAAGAACATATGGAAGAGATTTGTTCTGTTTGGGCTCAGACGGCAGAACCAAGAGATGTGTCTAAAAGATGTAAAGTAGCAAATTGGACTGGACATCAAGAAAAATGTTTTACAATGCCTTCTTGCCTGGAGAGGTGTTGCATTGCTGTTCAGGGGAGGTCCTCAAGCAGAGGTCAGATAAGAGAAGGGACTGAGGTAGAAAGGAAGACCATAAGGTAAGTAGTGAACTAGAGAAAAGGAGAGTGACCTGGAGTCTAGTAGATAAGAGAGATCAGGATTTGACAGGATAATAGAGACAACTGGACTTCAAAGGAGGTGAGGTTGCTGAGTGATGGTGAAGAGCAAGGAGGATACTTCCTTTTCTCTCTGATCTATGTGGCATGCCCACCATCCAAGCACATATTCTTCTTTCTTTTAAATAAATTCTTATTGATAAATTTTGTTATAACATCACTTATTTTTCTCCCTATATCCCTCCCTATTCCCTCTCCCAGAAATTCATTTCTTATTGAAAAGGAAGGAAGAGAAAAAGGCAAGAAGGAAGGAAAAAAAGAGAAGAAAGAAAGAGAGAAAAGAAAGGAGGGAAAGAAGAAAGGAAAGAAAAAAGTAAGAAGAGGAAAAAATTCAATAAAACCAATGAACTCATCAAAGAAATCTAATGTACATCCAATGTCCCATGCCCATGGACCCCAGCCTCATCAGATGAGTGGGGGAAATTTTGGGGGAGCAAGCAAGTCCTTTATACTTTAACAATGTTAATTTTTTATTGTTTTTTTATTGTCTTCTATGTTGTTTTATTTTTTATATATGTTGTTGTAATTATTGTAATATATTATTTTCCTGGCTCATCTTACTTCAATTCATATCATTAAAAGATTTTCCTGTATTCATTATGTTTGTTGTTTATTATAACAAAGTACCATACATAAATATATCACAGTTTGTTAGCCATTCCTCAGTCAATGTTTCCTATTCTTCACTACTGAAAAAAAAAATGCTGCTTTAAATATTTTGACATAATTAGTCTTTCTTTTGACCTTCTTGAGGATATTTGTCTAAATGTGTAATATTTAGGTCAAAGAATATGAACATTTTAGTTACTTTATTTGAAAATTTCCAAAATACTTTCCAGGATTTTTTTTTACCAGATCACAGTTCTAGCAAAAATACTTTAGAATGCCTGTCTTTTTAAACCTCTCCAACATTAACTTTTCCCATTTTTATCATCTTTTCCAATTTGCTGAGTGTGAGGTAAAACCTCTGAATGTTTTGATTTGCATTTGTTTTAGTAGTAGTAGTAGTAATTTGGAATATTTTTTCACAGAGTTGTTATGAGTTTGCAAATTTTTTTGTTCATATTTTTGGACCACTTATTTACTGGAGAATGGCTCAGTGTCTTATATATTCTGCTAATTGTCAATTATTCTTGGATACCAAAGAGATATTTGAATTTATTCCCCCCACCCACCCCCAACACACACACACACACACACACACACACACACACACACACACACACACACACACACAGAGACCTGACTTCTCTTCTTAGCCTGGATGCATTAATTTTGTGCAAGAGGTTTTTTTAGTTTCATGTAATCAAAATTATTTTATCTTTTGTAATTGACTATATACCTTTTTTGGTAAAGAATTTATTTCCTATCTTCTAATGTTTTATGGCCTTATTTTTAATTTTTAGATCATATATTCATTTTTAATTTATTATGGATTATGGTATAGGATGTCAATCTCAGCCTAATTTGTGCCAGCCTGCTTTCCAGTTTTCCCTGTTCTTTTATTTAATTTTTTGTTTTGACAAACATTTATTATTTGTCCTATCACTGATACCTCCTTCCTATTAAACAATAAAAAAGAAAACAAAAATCCTAATAATAAATAAATACAGTAAAAATTCCAGGTAATAAATAAGTACAGTAAAAATAATAACAAATAAGTACAGTAAAAAAATTCCAAAGTTGTTCTTATTCAAATTATATTTCTCATTTTGTATTTGAAGTTTCTCACCTCTCTATCAAGAAGTAGATAGTGGGGGCTGCTAGGTGGCACAGAGGACAGAGCACTGACCTTGGAGTCAGGGGTACCTGGGTTCAAATCCAACCTCAGACACTTAGTAATTACCTAGCTGTGTGGTCTTGGACAAGCCACTTAACCCCATTGCCTTGCAAAAAAAAAAAAAAAACCCTAAAATAAAAAAGAAGTAGATAGTGTATACGATCTTCAGGTCTCGACTCATGGTTTATCATTACCTGATCAGAGTTCTTAATTCTTACAAAATTGTTTACCTTTATAATATGATCATTGTGTAAATTGTTCTCCTAATTCTGTTGACTTCACTCAGCATCGGTTTCCTATGTCCATTTAGCCATTTCCTATGGCACAATAGTATTATATTACATTCACGTGTCATGATTTATTTATTGCTACTACATGTAATTTTACACATAGTATTCTTTTCCTCTCTTTAATTTCTTACAGGGTATAATCATTCAGTCAATATGCATTTATTAAGAGCATGCTATAAATTGGGGCAGCTAGGTAGGGCAGTGCATAGATCACTAGCCTTGAAGCCAGGAGGACAGGAGTTTGAATCTGGCCTCAGACACTAACTGACTGCCTCCCATCTAGAATCAGCTCCAGTCATCCTGATTCATATCTGGCCACTGGACCCAGAAGGCTATGGAGGAGAAAATGAAGCTGGTGACTTAGCACAGCCCCCCTCACTCAAATTCAATTCATGTGCTTGTCATAGTTTCACCTCCCTGATGTCATGGTCTCTGAGAATGTCACTATAAGACATGTAGGGCAGTTAGGTAGCATAGTAGATAGAGCACTAGTTCTGGAATCAAGACAACTCATCTTTCGAGTTCTAATCTGGCCTCAGACACTTAACCCTGTTGGTCTCAGTTTCTTCTTCTATAAAATGAGCTGGAAGAGGAAATGTCAAACTACCCCAGTATCACTACTAAGAAAATCCCAAATTGGGGGGGGGGGGGGACAGAATCAGACACAACTAAAATGACTAAATGACTAACTAACTATAGCATGTGTCAGATGCTGTACTAAGCGTTGTGGATACCAAAAAAAAAAAAAGGCAAAAACAGTTTCTTCTCTCAAGGAGTTCATGTTCTAATGGGGGTAGAAAACAGGCAAACAACTGTTCACAAAACATATTCAGGGAAAAGGTATATATAGAGTAACACTCCAGATATAGTCTGATCATCTCAACTCTGCTACTTTCATTTTTCTCCCTTCTCAGTCTGATTCCTAGAGTAAACCAGGTCCACCATTAATCCCTTGCCCCCTTGTACTATTTTGTTCAGTCATTTTCAGTTGTTTTTGACTTTTTGTGACCCTGTTTGGGGTTTTCTTGGCAAAGATACTGGAGTTATTTGCCATTTCCTTCTTCAGCTCATTTTGCAAATGAGGAAACTGAGGCAAACCCTTGTCCTATTGATGCTTTATTCCTTGCTAAACCCCTACCCTGGATCACTCCCCTCATCTGCCTTCTCCATTCACACAATCGAGCCAAATACATGCATTGTAAATTTGTTATTTAATCTCAATCAGGTCTTTAATTCAATCAAATAACCTTTTTTTTTTTAACTCTTCCCTAATTGATTCTCTCTGGACAGCAGATGAAGTGCTGGCTATGGAAGCAGGAAGACTCATCTTTTTGAGTTTAAATCTAACTTTAGACTCTTACTAGCCATGTAAACCTGGGCAAGTCACTTAACCCTATTTGCCTCAGTTCTTCATCAGTAAAATGATCTGGCATACTTCTTCAGTATCTTTACCAAGAAATCTCAAATGAAGTCACAGAGTTGGACACAGCTGAAAGAATTCAACAACTGATTCTCTTCTCCTTCAGAGGCTATTCCAGTCCTTCCCTATTTTATTTAAGTCTCCTCGGCCTCCAAACTGTGAGCAGATGTTCATATCTTTCTTAGGTCTGCTTCTCTCTCTACCCTTAATAATTTTATCAAGTCATATAAGAATTTTCAGTCCTTATCCTTCTTTTGAGCTCCTGTCATCCATTCCCAACTGCCTATTAGTCATTTCAAAATGGATATACCATATACCTCAAATCAACATGTCCAAAACAAAACTCAACTCCCTTCTGAATTTTTCTATTTCTGTCAAATTTCATCATCACTATCCTTTCAGTTACCTAGGTTCACAATTGCAGTATCATTCAAAGACTCCTCACTCTCCTTCACCCTACATATCCAGATTTTGCTATTTATGTTTCAACATTGCTCAAATCTCTCTCTTTAGTTCAGGTCCTTAACTAGTTCAGGTCCTTAACACTTCTTAAAGGAACAGTCAAGAAGCGTAGATGAAGAAGCAAGAGTTACTGAAAAACCCAAAGAGAAAAAAATTTTTCTAGGAAGAGAGGGTGGTTAACCAATCAACAAAAGTTTATTAAATATTTTGTATGTGCCAGGCAATGTTTTGGGCATTAGAGAAAAAAATTATATGGTCCCTACCATCAAATATAAGATTCCCATCAGTTGGGAAATGGTTAAATAATTATGATTCATAAATGTAGCGGAACAGTATTGTGGTATAAAAAGTGATGAATATGGAATACAGAAAAATATGGAAATATTTACATGAACTAATGAAAAGTGAAGTAAGTCAGGAAAACAATAAATGGAATTATGCAAATTATTTAAATGGAAGAACAATCAACACAAAACAATCAGAACTGAATATTGTGAAATTATATAAAATTTAACCCCAAAGAAGAGCTACTAACAGACACCTTTCCAAACTCTGTTGTAGAGGTAAGAGTTCACAGAAATGGAACATTGCATATAAAATCAGGTTTTTTTTTCATTGTTTCATTGGTTTTGCTGAAATTTTTTTTCTTTTCCTCTTTAGAAAAAGATTTGCTATACAGGATAGGGTTTTTATTTTGGAGGAAAAGGGGGAGAGATAGCGGTAAAAAGAAGGAATGTAAAAAAAGATATCAAGGCAATTTTTTTTAAAGATCCCTGGTAATTTTGGAGAGCACAATTTTCAGCTGAGTGAAGAGATAGACTGCAGATAGCTAAAAAGTGAGTGAGGGGGAGGAAATGCAGGCAAGTTTTTTTTTTTCCCCTAGGAGCTTGGCTGTGAAAGAGAAATGATTCAGATGAGAGCCTTAGGAGATGGTGGCATCTTGTGACAGTTTTTTAAGAGTAAGGAAGATTTAAACATCAGGGAAGGAGCCAGTAGATAAGGAGAAATTTAATATGAGAAAGAGGCAATCTTCTAGAGAAGACTAGAGGGAATGGGATCAAAGGCCCATGGAGAAGGATTGGCCTTGCTGAGGAAAAAGGTCACCTCTTCACTAGAGACTGGATTAAAAGAGGAGAGAGGTGCTACTGGGTTAAACATCACTTGTACAAAAATATTCACAACAGCTCTATTTGTGGTGGCAAAGAATTAGAAATCAAGTGAAGGTCCATCAATTGAGGAATGGCTGAACAAATTGCAGTACATGTATGTTATGGAACACTCTTAGAAAGCAGGAGGGATGGGATTTCAGAGAAGCCTGGAAAGACTGGCATGAACTGATGCTGAGCAAGATGAGCAGAACCAGAAGTACATTATACACTGTAACAGCAACATGGGGGTGATGATCAACTTTAATGGACTTGCTCATTCCATCAGTGCAATAAATGGGACAATTTTAGCATATCTGCAACAGAGAATACCATCTGTATCTAGAGGAAGAACTGTGGAGTTTAAACAAACACCAAAGACCATTACCTTCAATTTTTTAAAAAAAGTGAAAGTTGTCTTATGTACTACATAATGCTGCTGTCTCTAATATTTTATTTTTTCCTGGATATGATTTTTCTCTCAACACATTCAATTTTGATCAATGTATAGCATAGAAACAATGTAAATATTATCAGATTGCCTTTTATGGGGGGGTGGAGGGAGGGAAAGGGGGGGGGCAAAAATTGTAAAATTCAAAACCTTACCAAAAACAATAGGTAGAAACTACTATTGTACATAATTGGAAAACAAATAAAATATTTATATAAAAAATTTTTTTAAAGATGTTATCAAGGGGTTGTGAGTGAGAAGAGTGGGCTCCTAGGGAAAATGTTCTATTTGCTCAGTAAAATATAAGAGGAGGTCCTCAGCTATCAGAATGAAGAAAGATGAGGCATAGGAGTGGTTTCAGTGCAAGTTGGGAGAAGCTAAAGGCAAACTGATAGTGGGGGGGGTATAAACCTAATAATGCTTGGAAAATGATAGGATTTGGAATATTATTGTAGAACAGCAAGCCAAAAAACATGAAGTTGCGTCCAGCAAGTTATTTGCTACTATCATGAAGGATGTCTGGTGAAAAGTTCAAATTGGAAAGGGCATACCACTTATTTACTTATTTTTCTGGGGGGAGACAATCAGGATTGAGTGACTTGCCAGGATCACACAGCTAGTAAGTGTCTGAGGTCCAATCTGAATTTAGGTCCTCCTGACTCCTGGACTGGAGCTCTACTACTGTGCCACTTAGCTCCTCGGGGCATACCTGCCAAATGTTCAGGAATGTCATTGTGCCAATTGTACCAACCTTAAATACAATGCAGAAAATCCTAAGTGATATCTGTAATCACAAGATTTTAATCCTAATTATTCACATAGTAAAAAGTATGAACAGTATATGACAAGCTTGGCCCAAGAGAAGAATATTTTAAACAGTCTTTGACCCAAGGAGTTCTGTCCAGCAGTGGGGGTCCAAAAGGATTTGAATTCAGTCTAGGAACACCTGACCCCAAAGAAGGAGCTCAGGCTTTCTTTTTGTTACTGTTACCAGAGGTTGACTTGAAGAGAATCTCTGAAACAAAGTTCAGCTATGGCTTGTGTCTAGGGTGTCCCCCCAAGATGGGTGTGATGGAGGCACAGTGTTTTGCCCCCTGGGTTGACTTTACTTGAAAATGGGCAGATCTGGGGTTCTCAAGCTAGAGTAAGTCGTGCTTCTATAAACTTTATACTCAATCCCGGCATGGGATGGCGGACATCTATTCCTCTTGCTCCTCCCTATGTACTTTCCCATTTCTTCAAGATCAACCCCCAAGATACCATTAATTCTTTTTTTTTAGTCCTTTTTTTTTGCAAGGCAATGGGGTTAAGTGGCTTGCCCAAGGCCACACAGCTAGGTCATTATGAAGTGTCTGAGGCCGCATTTGAACCCAGGTACTCCTGACTCCAGGGCCGCTGCTTTATTCACCGCGCCACCTCCCCGCCCCAAGATACCATTAATTCTTTAGCATGAAATAGTTTCTATGAACAGCAGATGCAAAAACAGGAATAATCATCATATTTATTCATCAGCGGCAAACAGGAGTCCTGGGGTAATCACCCTCCGACGTCCCCTCCGCCAGTGCTCCCCGGCCCTCCGTGCCCACCAGCCGCCCCGGGCGCGGGGGCCGGGCACCGGCAGCCGCGGGGCCTCTCTTCCCATCCCAAGGGCCCGTGCCGCAGCCCGTGGCGCGGAGCCCGGGCCCCGAGGCGGGACTCTGCGGTCCCGGCCCGCCGCGGCTCAGCCGCCCCCGGGGCTGGGCGTCCGTGCTGGCCGCTCCGAGCCGGGCGGCCCCCGCGGGCCCGGGCCCTCCGCCCTGCTGGCCCCGCGCCGCGCGGCCGGGAAAGCGCGCTGCTACCCGCGCCTCGGCCCTCCGCCCCCTTCCGTCCGGCCCGGCTCCGGCCTCTCCCTCGGCTGGCTCTTTTTTTTCAGCTTTTCTCACATAAATGTTCTCCCCTCCACCGTAGAGGCAACCTGCTGGAGTTAAGGGCGCCCGCAGGAAAAGGGACTGGCTTTACCATGGGAATGTCAGGGGCAAGCCGATATATATATATATATTTCTTTTTTAACATTTATTATTTTAGGTTTTTTGCAAGGCGGTGGGGTTAAGGGACTTGCCCAAGGCCACACAGCCGAGGTGGCTTTGGCTGCAGAGCAGCCACCTGCCCGCCCCTGAGGCGTGCTTCTTGAATCTCACAAGTTTTAGGCTGGTCCTCTCATTCAAAAGAGTGACCTTACAGTCGTCACCTTCTAGTGGGCAATAGGCATTCAAGTCCAGCTGCCAGAGCTACCAATCTCTATTTGTCCGCATTGTCCTTCATTGACCCCTGGTCAAGAAGGGAAACAAAGGAGTAAAAGCAAGTGGTCTAGGCTTCAGGCTAACCTGGGCACATTGTCTCCCTGCTCTGTATTTGGACAAAGTCCTCCCTCTTTGCTGGAATTCAAGGTAGAGAAAACATTCTAGGCATCCCAAATGGGAATATATTTTTCTCCCCAGCTTTTTTTTTATAGTACAGGAAGGGGCAGTTCCTTTTAACTCATCTCTGACACAATCTACCAGTTATAGGGCCCATTAAGTTATTACTACTTCATTTTAACATGACCCATATTCTTCATCAAGGGAATGGAGCACATATCCATCTTTCTGGCCCTAGACCAGGAAATCAAGGGTCTGGTTGACCTATTCCTGATATAATCTAACAATCCTAAATTTTTCACTGAAATAAAGGTTCATCTTTTTATCACCAATATTCTTCCAGTGATGCATATGGTTCTGAGTCATGGAAAATTACAACCATTTATAGAAATGAAGTTGGGGATCACCCAAAGTGCAATGGAAAAACATATGGTGGGTGTAAGCAAGCTGTAACATTATAAATAAGGAGTTGTGCAGAAATAGTGGCAGAAGAAATATCATCAGAGAAAGGTATAGCTATAAAAAAGATGGGCCAGTCATAGAAGCAGGAAGGTGGTACAGTGGATAGAGTGCTAGACTTGGAGACAGGAAGACCAGAGTTCTGATCCAGTTTCAGATACTTCTTACCTATATGAACTTGGCCAAGTAATATAATCTCTGCTGGCCTCAGTTTCCTCATCTAAACAATGGGGATAATAATAGACCTTGACCCCAAAGGTTGTGATGAATATCAAATAAGATAATATTTGCAAAGTCTTTTTCTAAATCCTAAAATCTTATAAAATGCTAGTTATTATTACTTAGCAAAGTAGTGAGATTCAGAACATATCAAAAATTAGAGAAAGGCTCTTAGTACACTGTGGATTTAGGGGAGAATAAAGATAAGAGTTTCATAGAACAATCAGGCAAAGAGGCATTGCAATCAAACTATCAAAGTAAAAATCCTTATTATCCTGTGGTTTTGATCAAATTATCAAATTAAACAGTTTCCTCTATATGGGCATGCTCTCTACTCATGTAGATTGTAATCCTTCCCTATTTTAATGAATGTTCTTCATGTTGGTGGCCTAACATTCAGGTGGTAAGAATCATTATTATAATAAAGGAAATAATCTTCAAAATGTCCAAGGAAGAAAAAAATTCTTACATTTATAAAGCACTTTAAGATTCATAAAACATCATAAATACAAACACAGACATACATATATCTATTATATATTTCTTCATATATATATATATATATACATATATACATCAATCAATCAAAAAGCATTTCTGAAGAGCTTACTATATGCTAGGCCCTAGGCAAGGCTTTGGGGATACAAAGGAGGCAACAATCCCTATTCATGAGGAACCTAATTGGGGCAGACAAGTCAACAGAATGTAAACTATGTGGACTCCCATCTATTGATGGGGCTCATGAGGGCCCATGGAGAGATATCACCTGAGGTCTAGTTTGTCTCTAAGGAGAGGGGAGCTCAACTAGTGGATATACCACTATCAGCACATTAATGGGGGGGTGGGGGAGAGAAGCAGGAAGGTCCCAGGAGTACAAGACTGGCAGTTTTTTTCCTCAAGTCTCCAAGAGGTATATTACATTAGAATTATATCTTTCTGCCTCTAAATATTGCTCTTCTAGGACTATGATTTTAAAGGTTCAGAAGGAAAACCATTAGGTACTGTAAAGGAGAAGGGTAGCTCCAAGCTTACTAACCTGCTAGCTTGATTCCTTCCCAACAAATGTTAGTTATAAAAAAGACCATCATAGTGAATAACTAGTGAATCCATTTATCCAGCAAGAGCAGACAGAAATCAGAGAAAACTATACAGCTTATAATTTGCCAGAAAATAAACAAGAATAAGCAAGCTCTTTAGATGGGGTATGTGATAAGATCTAAGCTAAACCCAACTTATTCAAGATTGTGGGCTTGATCTCTTGATCTCACTCAAGAAATTTTTTCTCCAAAATCTCTATGGAGCAAAGTGGAAGTCTTGCTCCACAAACAAGACATTTCCCTGCTGGCTCCAGGCATTTTTCTGGCTGTTTCCAATTTCTGAATGGTCTTCCTTCTCATCTCTACCTACTGGCTTCCTTGACTTCCTGAGTCTCAATTGAAATTCCATTATTTTACAGGATACCTCTTAAATTTAGTGTCTTCCTTCTCTTAATATTTTTTCCTATTCATCCTGAAGAAAGCTTGAGTTTTGGTACAAATTTGCTTCTAGTTCTTCCCATTAGATTGTGAGGGCCGTAACTGTTTTTTGCTTCTTTTTGTATTACCAGAACTTAGGACAGTTCCTGGGAACATAGTAGGCACTTATTAGATGTTTATTGACTGAGAGGAGATGGAAAGTAATATGAAAAAAAAAAATAGAGATGTGGAGGAAGCAGAAGGAGATTCAGGAAAAATCTTCTGTAGAAGAGGACTTGAAGGAATCCAAGGAAAATAGCCACTTCCTACTAAATAGTTTCTTCTCTAGTGATTTAAAAAATGTCCAGTCTTGAAAGACCTTCACGAGATTCTGCTTCTCTTTGAAGTCATCATCTTCTATCCCTTTGCCAACTCAGCATACACCAATGGCTTCCTAATTAGCTCAAAATCAAATAAAGCTCCTCTATGAGCTATTCAAAACTCTCTGCACACTGGCCCTTGCCAGTCTTCTCTCACTTTTCTTCTCTTTTGACTTCTTTTTGGGATTTTCTTTTTTTAAGCATATAAATATTTTATTTATTTTCCAATTATGTACAATAGTAGTTTCTATCATTTTTTTGTTAAGGTTTTGAATTTTATATGTTTCCCCCCCATCCTTTCCCTCCCCCCCCAAACAGAAGGCAATCTGATAATCTTTTTTTTTTTTTTTTTTTTTTTTTTTTTTTTTAGTTTTTGGAAGGCAATGGGGTTAAGTGATTCTCCCAAGGCCACACAGCTAGGTAATTAATTATTAAGTGTCTGAGGCCGGATTTGAACTCAGGTACTCCTGACTGCAGGGCTGGTGTCCTAGCCATGCCCACCTAGCCGCCCCAATCTGATAATCTTTACATTGTTTCTATGCTATGCATTGATCAAAATTGAATGTGTTGACAGTAAAAAAAAAATTATCCTCGAGAAAAAAAATTAGTGATAGCAAAATTATGTAGTACATTAGACAACTTTTTTTTTTAAATGAAGGTAATCATCTTTGGCCTTTCTTTAAACTCCACAGTTCTGTCTCTGGAGGCAGATGGTATTCTCCATCGCAGATACCCTAAAATTGTCCCTGGTTGTTGCACTGATGGAACGAGCAAGGTCGATCATCACCCCCATGTTGCTGTTAGGGTGCACAATGAATGTTTTTCTGGTCCTGCTCATCTCGCTCAGCATCAGTTCATGCAAATCCCTCCAGGCTTCCCTGAAATCCCCCCCTCCTGGTGTCTAATAGAACAATAGTGTTCCATGACATACATATACCACAGTTTGCTAAGCCATTCCCCAATTGAAGGACATTTACTCGATTTCCAATTCTTTGCCAGCACAGAGAGGGCTGCTGTGCACATTTTTGTACAAGTGATGTTTTTGCCCTTTTTCACGATCTCTTGGGCTTTTCTCCATGGCTCCTGGAGTGGTTTGCCGTTTCCTTGTCGCACTCCTTTTACAGATGAGGAAACTGAGGTGACGGGGTTAAGTGACTTGGCCAGGGCCACCCAGCTGGGGGTCTGAGGCCGGGGCGGCGCGCTTGGAGCCGCCTGGCGCCGCCTCCTGACTTGCGCCTTTCCCCAGACTACGAGCCGGACTCCGGCCAGCTCCGCTGGGCCTGTCCTTCGTCCCGGCTTCGGGGCTTCCCTTAAGAATGGCCCGGCCTGGGTCTCCCAGCACTTGATGCGCCCCAGGCGCTGCCTTAAAGGGGCAGGATTCCTTGTCTCCCGCCTTCTGACCCTTCACTTATTGCGGAAGGATGGGGAGAGGCCCGGTCCAAGGACGGAATGCTTGGTTTCCATAGCTCCCGGACTCTCTTTCGCCTTCCCGCCCTCCCCGCACAGCCGCACTTCCGCCCTTTAAAAAGATGGCGCCACCCAAACCTCGACCCTTCGAGAGGAAAGATAAAAAAGCTACCGGGTTTTCACTTCCGCCCTTTACCGAAATGGCGACACCCGTTCAGGCGCAGCAACTTCCGCCTCTCCCCGCGGCGCCTCAGTGACGCGCGGGGGAACGAGACGGAAGTGGCCCGCCGACGGCTTCCGCCCTTCCCCACAGGCCGCCTTCCGCCCGGTTGTGGGGCGCGCGGTGCTGCGGTGCCGTCTCGGCCGGGTTCTCTCCACGCGGCTCCGGCTCGGGCCGGCCTCAGCATGTCGGAGGGCGGCTCGGCGGGGGAAGCCGGCCCCACCGGAGGGGTCCGCCCCTCGCTGCCCGGGGCCCGGGGGCTGATCGGGCGGCGGCCCGCGGCCCCCCTCACTCCGGGCCGCCTCCCCTCCATCCGCTCCAGGGACCTCACCCTCGGGGGCGTCAAGAAGGTAAGAAGGAGGAGCCCCGAGACGGGCCTCCCCGCGCCCCGGCCCGACCGCGCGCCTCCCCCGGGGCTCGCGAGGCCCCCTGCTGCAGGGGTGCGGCGGCTCCGGCCCCGGGGAGGGGGCGCCCCGCGTGCCCGGCTCCCCGCCCTTGCAGCAGCCCTCGAGGGCAAACAAAGCCGGCGCCGCCTGCTAAGCAGATGCTTTTATTTTTTTATTAAAGATTTCATTTATTTTGAGTTTTACAACTTTCCCCCGATTCCCCCCAGGCAATCTGCCAGTGTTTACATGCTTGCGTGTTGTACTTTGGTCCACATGGGAGAGAAATCTCACAAATGCTCATGCCTCGAGGCCGGCGCCTCAGGATCCCGGTTTTACAGCCGAGGAAACCGAGGCAGCTGGTGCCGGGCTTTGCCCCGGGACCCCAAGTGCCCCTTGAGTCAAACTGGATTCCAGCTGGTGCCGGGCTTTGCCCCGGGCCCCCAAGTGCCCCTTGAGTCAAACTGGATTCTAGCTGGTGCCGGGCTTTGCCCCGGGCCCCCAAGTGCCCCTTGAGTCAAACTGGATTCTAGCTGGTGCCGGGCTTTGCCCCGGGCCCCCAAGTGCCCCTTGAGTCAAACTGGATTCCAAGGCCGGCGGCGTGCTTGCCGCCAGCCTGGCCATGAGGCTGTCTGTCCAGAGCCAACACGGGCAGGTCCGCAGCCTGCCGATCTCGTGCTCCTCCGGCATCAAGGTGGCTTCCTCAAGATAAAGCATCAGAAAAATGAAATTTGAGTGAAGAAATTTGTTCTCCAAACATTAAGTTATATGACAGTGATCGTGCTAGGTACTGAAAATGGGGAGACAAAAATAAGTAGCTGTTTCCCTTGGGTGCTTCCGTTCTGTGTAATGGAAGAAAACCATACATACACACCTACATAGACAAGTCAATACCAAATAGTCGGCTTCCTTAGTTCAAAGCCAGCCTCAGATACTAATGAACTGTGTGACCTTGGACAAGTCACTTAACCCTGTTTTGCTTCGGTTTCCTCCTCTGAAATGAGCTGGAGAAGAAAATGGCAAGGAAAACCCCAAGTGGGCTCACCAGTAGACTGGAGGACTGAGCAACAGCAACAATAGGATATAGAAGAGAGACAAGTCCTACAGGGAGTACTTAATTATGATGGTGGTAAATCCTGAAAGGTTGGCACTTGAACTGAGCCCTAGGGTGGGAGGGATTTCCAGAGGTAGAGGTGAAGAAGGAAAGCTTTCCAAGCACCGGATGCCATCCTGTACAAAGGTATGGTCTAGATGGGTGGGAATGTAAACTAGAGGAGGGGAAGGAATACAAAATAAGACTTAAAAGGTAAATTGGGGACAGGCTGTGAAGGGCCTTAAATGCCAAGAAGTCATTCTTATTTAATTCAAGAGGCAATAGGGAGCCATTGACCTTTTTTTGGAGGCATTTGGGTTAAGAAGTGACTTGTGAGGTGCCATACAGCTAGTAAATGTCTGAGCCCAAATTTGAACTCAGATCCTCCCTGAGACTAGAACTAGTACTCCCTTTAGGGAGCCACAAGAGCTGTCCCCATGGGCTTATTTTTGATTAGGAGAAGTGACATAGACTTCTGCTTTAGGACAACTGATTTGGCAGCTGTGTGAATATTAAGTTGGAGAGGAGAGAAACTCCTTAGAAGGCTATTGCTGTAGTCCTGGTAAGACTTATGAAGGGTTGGACTAGGTTGGTAACTCTTGAGTGAAAGGAAAATATACATAAGAGCTGTCTAGTGATAGAATTGCAAAGACCTGGCAGCAGGATGACTCGGAAAGAGGAAAAAGTTAAAGACATAATTTAAGCAGAAATGTTAATAACAATCCTTTAGTCTTTAAAGGACCTGAGATTTCTCTGGTTCAAATCTCTAGCAAGTAGATCACCTTCATGTGTTGCTGTGTGTTTAAAAAAAAGAGACATCATCCAGTTGCCAACATTTTGGTGATTGAAAGTGATGAAGGTGGCTGACTTGGCATGCACTATGATTTACACAATACTGTCCTCAACACCATCTGTAAATGTTATGCTGTAAATGTTATGCTCTCCATTTTTTTTTTGCAAGGCAATGGGGTTAAGTGGCTTGCCCAAGGCCACACAGCTAGGTAATTAAGTGTCTGAGGCCAAATTTGAACTCAGGCACTCCTGACTCCAGGGCCAGTGCTCTATCCACTGCGCCACCTAGCCACCCCTCCTATGCTCTCCATCTTTGAGGGGCTTGGCCACAATTCATCAGTCAAGATGGCAGCCTAAAGTCTTCTAACTTGTAACTCCCAGAGGCCTCTTCTCCCTCAATCCCATCCCTTCCCTATCTCCAGCTTCTCTGCTTTAGAAACTTAGTACCATGGTTCTTGGGTCCTTAGACCAGGGTAAAACAAGGCCATAAAGGCCCTGCTAGGCTGGAGCTTTCAGTACAGACCTGTGAAAGGACCAGCTTCAGTATTACCAAAGGAGAGAGCAACTCTCACATTTCTACAGCATGTTAAGTTTTTCAAAAACACTTTCTTACCATCAGCCTTGTACAATAGACAGTGCACATTATTATTTTCTCCATTTTACAGTGACTCACTAGGAGACCACGCTTGCTGAGGCTGTCATAGCTATTAAATGTTGGAAAAGGAATTTGCTCCAGTTGCTCCTGACTCCAAGTACAGACCTTTGCTATTATGCCACCCAGCTGAGCTGAGAATTCACTTTATTTTATCATTTATTTATTTATTTATTTATTTGTTTATTTATTTATTTATTTATGCATTTGATTTTAGGTTTTTTGCAAGGCAATGGGGTTAAGTGGCTTGCCCAAGGCCACACAGCTAGGTAATTATTAAATGTCTGAGGCCGGACTTGAACTCAGGTACTCCTGACTCCAGGGCCAGTGCTCTATCCACTGCACCACCTAGCCACCCCTGAGAATTCACTTTAACAACCATTAAATGTCCCCTTCAATTGGTGCAGGCTTCTCATAGATCAGACCTCTGATCTGAGCCTTGAAGAACAAGTAGTGATGTGGTGAGACTTTGATACATGCTTGGGAAGGCCTTTGCAAATGTTTGGGAGTTCATGAAAAGAAGTAACTTGACAAAGATAGCATCATAGAAGATTAAGAGCTAGAAGAGACTTTTATCTTCCTATAGCTGGAACCCAAAATGACTTGCTGAAGGTCATTGCACTTATAAGCATGGGAGCAAGGACTTCACAGAAACAGAAATGTTAGAGGTGAAAGAGCTTACTGACCACCCAGGCCAACCATTCTCTCACAAAACATGTGCTCTCCCTCCTCCAAGGCTCCTTTCGATCAATACCTCCCAATGTTAGAGTTTTTTGTCATCTTGAGCATAAATTTACATCTCTGCAGGCTCTGCTCTTGAAGGGCAAATCCATTGTCTTTTGAACTATAATACATCACCTAGAGGTAAAAACCAATTATGAAGGTCTTAAATGTCAGACTAAGTATTTAAGATTTATCTTAAATGGAGAATCACTGATGGATCATGAGCTATATGGGTCATCCCTGTACCTGGAGAAAATGATTTTGGCAGTTCTGGTAAAGGATTGATTAGAGAGTGGAGAAACTAGAAGTTTGGGAAACGAATCAAGAGGTTAATTTACTGATGACCCTGGACAAATTAGTCCATCTCTCTGAATCCTAGTCGCCTCCTCTGGGTGGTATCTGAGGTCCCCTCTGGCTCTGACTTATAACCTAAGAGAAGAAATAATGACTTAAATTCTGATGATGTCTCTGTGAGTAGAGAAGAGGGGTTGGGTTTTAGAGAGTTTATAAGAGTTTGAATTGATAGGCCTTGGCTACCGATAGATCCTGGGGAGACAGAGAGGAAAGCAGGAAAGAAATTTTCCTACTTTTGAGCCTTAGTCACAGAGAGACTGGTGATTGTACCATTTGCAGAAATGAGTTTAGTTTCTTGCATGTATTGAGTAACAGGTTCCAGGGAGTCTTGTAGCTGGAGAATACCCCACAGACATTTAGAAATAAAGCCTAAAGCTCAAGAGATCTGGGCCTTCCTGGAGCCCAGGTTTTCTGGTCTTTGACTCTGTCTGCTGTATATAGATTGGGTGTGATGAAAGGTCAGCAGTAGCTGCCCTCCTCTTCATTGCTGGTCATCACTTGTATCATGCCAGGCCTCCTCATCAGATGCAGAGCTGTGCCATGGGCTGTGAGACAGGAAGCAAAGCTCAGAGACTGGTCCCTCTGTTCCCCAAACTTAATTGCTATTGAAATCGACTTAAAGAGAACATTGGAAGTGTGGAAGAAATAAATGGGGGGAAAAAGAACATTTGGACAACTTTAAGGGGGAAGAAGTCATATAAATGAATAGTCTGAGGACAATAGCTGGAAAGCCTTGATTTCCTAGGGTAATCATGGCAATAGTGGCTTGCAGGCAAGTGGTTGGGGTGTTTTAAATGGAAGTAGAATGACTTAGAAAGCATCAGTGATTTTGATTAATCACCAAGTCAACAAACAAATGAGTTTCCAGGAACTCTTTTTAGTTATTTCCCTTCTGCAGTCTACTGTGCCTGCCTTGAGATATGTTAATGGATGTACTTGAGGCAGTGAAATGTGGTAGAGTGAAACATTTGGAATCAGGAAGATCTAAGTTCAAATTTGACTGCAGATACTCCTTAACTGTGATTATGGCATGTCTTCACTGTCTCAGTAAATTTAGAATGCTAATAGTAACCTGTCTCCTAGAGTCAACAAATAATCAATGAACATTTACTAAGCACCTAAGTATGTGAGGCATTGCTACAGTTTACTAAGTTGGAAAAGATAGTCTCTTACAGAAAAAAGCTTACAGTCTAATGGAGAGGTGGGAATGAGGGATGAAATACAGGGGAAGAAGTCTGTGAGGTCTAAACTGAGAGCAGCCAATTTAGACAGTTTGCAAACCTCTGCCCTCCAGAATAAGGCTGGTACACAAAATAGACTAGAGGGTAAAATGAAACAAAGGCTAAGGACTAGACAGGGGATGATAAAAAATTGGAGATTCCACATGGAGAATTAAGGAGAGCTTCATGAAGTCTAAATTTTGTCTTCAAGGAAAGGAAGGATTTAAACATGTGGAGATAATGAAGAGAGGAGTTAGGAAGAAAGAAGAGAGGACCACAAAGAGTAATTGTCATTTATGGAGTTAGCTAGGTGATACAGTGAATAGAGTATTAGCCCTGGGGTCAGGGTAACACTTACTACTAGCTCTGTAGATCCTGGGCAAGTCACTTAACCTCTTGGCTTCCCATTACCCCCCCCCCCCCCCAAGACATTTATCTAGAGCTTTAAGGTTGGTAAAATTGTCACTCTATATATAATCTCATTAATTCTTCATAACAGCTATCTACAGATATTATCCTTATTTTTGTCGCTTTCTAACTAAGGCTGGAGATGGCATCTTCCCCACAATAACACAAGTAGTAAGTGTTGAGTTCATTTCCAAATCCAACTCTCCTAATGTTAGGTCCAATATGCTTTCCACTGTGCTAGATTAGTCTTACATGTCTGGTGAGTAGAGTACATGCAGGTACACTACTTAAGCTAAGGCTGGGAAGATAGAGCCATAAATACCAAATAAATAAGATGTTTAGGTGAGATCAAAACAGTTTTTTAGGAAGATGACAGGAAGTCTATGAATGATGAGTTAGAGATGGGATAGGAGGGAAACTATTTGATTAGACTTCAGATTACTTTTAGCAGCAGCTCTCTAGTTAAGAGCTGTCAGAGCTACTGCTTCTCTCCTAGCCATTTCCTTAAGTTGCTAACCATGCACTTAGTCAACCTGAAATATCTTGGTGTAGTCATCTTAAATTGATATATTGCTTTGTGTAGATATGATCAGCAGAATTGCCTTTGTAACAGATTCTTAATCAGCATAAGTTATTGCCCCTTTCTTAAAGGGACTTTTTAAACCATAAGGGATATGAAAAGGATATTTATGTGATAAAAGCAGCTTGACAGTTCTGAGAACTTGGGAGTAAATGTCTTTCAGATAAATGTATGTAAGGGACCTTTTTGAAAACTGCTCAAAGATGCATGGTATTGTCCATAAGCCCATTTATATGTGATCCTTTTCAGGGTTCTAAAAGATAGGTCTGAAAAACTGTATAAATGGAAGAATAATTGGGGAAGTATGGGAAAATTTGTATTTTTTTGTTTGTGTTATTTCTGATAAAACTAGGAATTTTGAATTTATGAGTTAGAAATAGTTTACTCTTTGTAGTAGATCTAGTTTTTGAAGCCTTAGAAATCAGAACTGAAAAGGCAGAAAAAGAAACAACTGCCTACCTGTATTGTCCTTTGTGTCTAAAGGATACTAGATGAGTTGTTGCTTTGCCAAGGACTGATTGAAGGAAATCATTCTTAGCTGTTTGAAGAACAGTGGCATTGCCTTATTTGTTGTCTACTGCTTAGAAAGGGGAAGCCCTCTCATAAGCCGGAGAAAACAAAACATGGGGCGGCTAGGTGGCGTAGTGGATAAAGCACCGGCCTTGGAGTCAGGAGTACCTGGGTTCAAATCCGGCCTCAGACACTTAATAATTACCTAGCTGTGCGGCCTTGGGCAAGCCACTTAACCCCGGTTGCCTTGCAAAAAAAACTAAAAAAAAAAACAAAAAAAAACAAAACACCTGATTAAATTGGTAAATTATAAGCTTCAGGGAATTGCTGCTTCGTAGAGAGTGTAATGCTGCAACTTCTGTAAAAGGCTACTTCAGTAACTTGAAAGTAGAGAAATTAGTTTCCTGTATCAGGAAACCGAAGAGGCTCAGAAAGGAGCAGATGGGAACCTTGGTTAAATGAGACCTGACATTTAAAGCATTTAGTCCAGAGTCACAAGTTGCTTTGTGACTGAGTTTTCTTAATTATTTGCTTCATTGCTAGGTTCTGTGTGTGTGTGTGTGTGTGTGTGTGTGTCTATGATTATTCTTGCCTTACTTCCTGTTAGCAGATGTTTCAAGATTGAGAGTTGATGATTAGTGACTGACTTATTTAAATGGGAAGTACAAAAACTATATTATAAAGTGGCAATCATCAAAACTTTATAATACTTGTTAAGAAATAGGGTGGTGGATTTGTGGGATAGATTAGGTATAAAAGAAATAGTGGTAAATGAGTCTAGTAATGTACTGTTTAATAAACCCAAAGACTTCTGCTTCTGGGATAAGTACTGACTCTTTGACAAAAACTACTGGGAAAACTGGAAAGTAGTATGATAGAGACTAGATATAGACCAACATCTCACATACTATACCAAAATAAGATGGAAATGAGTACAGGTTTTAGATATAAAGGTTGATACCACAAGCCAAGTAGGAAAACAAAGTCATTTATCACTCAGATCTAAGGAGGGGGAGGAGTTTATGACCAAACAAGAGGTAAGAGAACATTATAAAATGCAAAATAAGTAATTTTGATTACATTAAATTAAAAAAAAATTGTGCAAACAACCAATTCAACCAAGATTAGAAGGAATGCAGAAAGCTAGTGTTTTTGATAAAGGACTCATTTCTTTTTTCTTTTTTTTAGAAAGATTTTATTTATTTTGAGTTTTACAGTTTTTCCTCTAATCTTGCTTCCCTCCTCCCCACCCCCATAGAAGGCAGTCTGTTAGCTTTTACATTGTTTCCATGGTATATAGTGATCTAAGTTGAATATGATGAGAGAGAAATCATATCCTTAAGGAAGAAAAGTAAAGTATAAGGGATAGCAAAACTGCACAATAAGATAACAGGTTTTTTTTTTTTCTAAGTTAAAGGTAATAGTCTTTGGTCTTTGTTTAAACTCCACAGTTCTTTCTCTGGATACAGATGGTATTCTCCATCACAGATAGCCCAGAATTGTCCCTGATTGTTGCACTGATGGAATGAGCAAGTCCAACAAGGTTGATCATCGCCCCGATGTTACTGTTAGGGTGTACAGTGTTTTTTTGCTTCTGCTCATCTCACTCAGCATCAGTTCAAGCAAATCCTTCCAGACTTCCCTGAATTCCCATTCCTCCTGGTTTCTAATAGAACAATAGTGTTCCATCACATACATACACCACAGTTTATTAAGCCATTTCCCCAATTGATGGACATTTACTCAGTTTCCAATTCTTTGCCACCACAAACAGGGCTGCTATGAATATTTTTGTACAAGTGATGTTTTTAATCCTTATTCATAATCTCTTCAGGGTATAGACCCAGTAGTAGTATTGCTGGGTCAAAGGGTATGCACATTTTTGTTGCCCTTTGGGTGCAATTCCAAACTGCTCTCCAGAAAGGTTGGATGAGTTCACAGCTCCACCAACAATGTATTAGTGTCCCAGACTTCCCACATCTCCTCCAACACTGATCATTGTCCTTTCTGGTCTAGAGGACTCATTTCTAAAATATATAAAGAATTGAGTTAAATTTCTAAGACCATTGATAGTCAAAGAATATGTGAACAAGCAGTTTTCCTGATGAAAAAATTAATGCTGTCTATAGTCATATGAAAAAATACTCTATGTCACTGTTAATTAGAGAAATGCAAATTAAAACAATTCTGTGGTACCACTTATCAAATTGGTTAAAATGACAAAAAAAGAAAAATAATAGTGGAGAGAATATAGTAAAACTGGGATACTAATTCACTGTTGGAGTTGGCTAGCAATTTGGAACTATGATTCAACAAAAACACTACTAGGTCTACATTTCAAAATATCATAAAAAGGGGGGGAAGGACCCACATGTATAAAAAAATTCAGCTCTTTTCGTGGTGGCAAAGGATTAGAAATTGAGGGACAGCTTGCTGGCGCAGTGGATGGATCACCAGCCCTGGAGTCAGGAGGATCTGAGTTCAAATCCAGCCTCAGATACTTAATAATTACTTAACTGTATGACCTTGGACAAGTCACTTGATCCCATTGCCTTAAATAAATAAAAAATTTTTTAAAGAATTAGAAATTGAGGGGATGCTTATCAAGTGAAGAATAACCGAATAAATTTGTATGAATATGGTGGAATAGTATTGTTCTGTAAGTCATCATGAAGGGCAGGACTTCCAAAAAGCTTGGAAAGACTTGCATGAATTGATGCTGAGTGAAGAGAGCAGAATCAGGAGACTATTGTACATAGAAATATTGTATAATGTGATTCAACTGTGATGAACTTAACTTTTCTCAGCATTTTAGTGACTAAGGACAATTCTAAACTACTTGTGATAGAAAATTATGTTATTTCCAGAAAAAGATTTGGAGTCTGAAGGCAGACCAAAACATACTTTTCACTTTTAAAAACTTGGTTTTTTTTCTTTCTTTTTCATGTTTTTTCTCTTTAGTTCTGATTCTTTCACATCATGATAAATATGGAACTATGTTAAATATAATTATATGTGTATAACTAATATTAGTTTGCTTGTCATGGAGAGCAGGAGAAAAGGGAGGGTGGTAGAAAAATGTGGAACTCAAGCTTACAAAAAGATAGATGTTGAAGACTATTTTTGCATGTAATTGGAAAAAATAAATGGGAATTATATCATTGGGACTCAGGTTAGCCTAAGAAATGAATAGTAGCATTGTGGACACCCACTTGACCAGACCTCCACTCTGAGAACACACACACACACACACACACACACACACACACACACACACCAAACCTACCAGCATGTCTGCAAGTTGAGATGAGGTGAATAAGCTAGCCCAGAGAGATGTTGAAGAATGCAGGTGCCTTGCTGGACCTATGCCTGTAGGGATCACTACAAGGATGAATTTGTCAGTGTTGTATCTGTGCTATATCAAGAATAAACTTTTCTTCCTAAAGTGAAAAGTTGCATATCTGGAGAGAACAAGGATAGTGGAGGTAGAGATAAAGCTACAGATAAAGGCAAAATGAAGCTGAGTGTTGGAAGTTTTACATAGTTCTACCTTTACTGCATGACTTTGAACACTTTCTCTTCCTAAGACAATTTAGTTTAGTTCATAATATTGTATAAGTGGGGGGGGGAAAGGTTGGTGTAGTGTGTTCTATACTTTGTGATTTTGTATTATTTTATTTCCAGAAAACCTTCACTCCTAACATCATTAGCCGGAAGATCAAGGAAGAGTAAGTGGTTGGCCTCTTGTGAGGCTTCCCCTCATTTAACTGTTTTAGGAACTTGGAGTTCTGTGAAGCTATTAAGGTGACCTATATAGCTATATAACATATATAAAATGTGTTAGTTAACCATGTTAAATTCTGTATTTCAGTAGTCACCAGTATGTAAAGTTGAAAATTATAGGAATCATATTATAAAGGTCTGTGTAGAAGAAGAATAGGAGGAGAAAGACTCCAGTTTGAGTTCTGACTCACTTTATCCTTAGAATTGAAAGATATGGCCTTTGACTACTGAACCACAAAACTGAGATGGTCCCCAGATTAGAAAAGGTCCCTTTTTTTTTGAAGTGGGGGAAATAAGGTTCCTTAGACAAAGGAACACTTTCTTTCCCCAGACCAAAGGAAGAAATATCAGTTAAGAAAGAGAAACGAGAGAGGGATCGAGATCGACAACGAGATGGGCATGGTCGGGGAAGAGGTCGTCCAGAAGTGATCCAGTCCCACTCCATCTTTGAGCAGGGTCCTGCAGAAATGATGAAGAAAAAAGGTATGAGAATGTCAGGGGTCAGTGTGGAAGAAACAAGTGGTAAATTTGAATGAAGTCTTTTGGATTGAAACCTAGGAATATTGGAAATGGCCAACCTGTCATGAAGAAGAATAAGTGGTTGATTTAATATTCCCTGGTTATGTCCTCTCCTTCTTCTTCTTCTTGGACTCTTTCTTATTTCAAATGAGCTGAATGGTTTCCTACAGGCAACTGGGATAAGACAGTGGATGTGTCAGACTTTGGCCCATCTCATATTATCAACATTAAAAAGGAGAAGAGAGAAACAGATGAGGAAACTAAACAAATTCTGCGCATGCTGGAGAAAGATGATGTAAGTTTCGGGTATCCCGGGGAGAAGAGGGCATCTCTGTGGTACTGGGGAGGACCTCTGGGAAGGCATGACTAAAGAAGAGTTCTTGTCTCCCGAAAGACTCCTCAGCTTCTAGTCTTGGGAATTTTTGCCATCTGGTTGGAAAAGGACAAGATTGAGTACCATTGAATATTTTTGCATTTCCTTCTTGCCAAGTTAGAAGAGTTTTCTGATTCTTCCCTCTGGCAGTTCATAGATGACCCAGGGCTCAAGAATGACATGCGAAACAAACCCGTGCAACTTCCTCTGGCTCATTCAGGATGGCTTTTTAAAGAAGAGAGTGAAGAACCTGATGTTAAGCCCTGGCTGGGGAGTGCCAAGGAAGAGAGCATGGAGGTGGATGGGCCAGCACTGAAAGGTAATCCTTTTTCCCCTCTCAGCTTGTCTCACTCCCTCCTCTGTAGGGAATCTCCAAATAGTCCCTTCAAGGGCTCTTAATTGACAGATGGCTACAGAAAAGTAGGACTTGCCACACCAGGGAGGTCCACCAGCTTCTGCCCTTGTGCTAGACTGTCCAGCACCAGGAGCTCAGTTGTCTGCAGCTATCTGTCTCGTAGCCCACTAACCACTTACCTGCAGGACAGGTTGATGCTCAGGAGTGAGATGCATCCTCTGAATTCTGACCTCAAAGCCTAAAAAAGATTGAATGCAAACACACTCCCAGGTCTCAAGGCTGATACAACATATGTTACAATATAGGTTGTGATACATTCTTTTTATGACCTTAGCCTGGAATTGGAATGCTTTCTAGCTCTAAATTGTATCTTGAAACTGTTGGCAATTTCTTTTCTAAATGTTCCTTTGGTCAGAGCCATTTATGGATCTCCCAATTTGCATATTTCTGGATTATTGTCTATAAAATCTTTAAAACATTGAAATTTTGGGGGCAGCTAGGTGGCACAGTGAATAAAGCACTGACCCTGGAGTCAGGAGTACCTGACTTCAAATTCAACCTCAGACCCTTAATAATTGCCTAGCTGGGTGACTTTGGGCAAGTCACTTAACTCCAATGCCCTTTAAATAAAATCCTAAAAACAAAAAGTCAAAACATTGAAATTTCGAGAATACTTAAGTGCTTTCTAGTGAGTTTTTAATTTTTTTTTTGTAAATGCAGAGATTTCCAAACTTTTGCACACACACACACGCAAATGCACACATTTCCTCTAGAAATGTTTTCTGGTAGAATTCCCTTCATTTGCTTTATGATACAGTGAAAGAGGAGCCACAAGATGAGGAGGAGGTCAAGGCAGCTGCCCCGTCCAAGCCTGGCCGAGCAGCACCAGGACTTCCTCAAGATGTGTCTGTAGCAGACTTACTTAGGGAGCTGAGCTTTGCCAAGGAGGAAGAGCTTTTATTCCTGCAGCTGCCTGACACCCTTCCTGGACAGCCTCCCACCCAGGACATCAAACCCATCAAGACAGAGGTTCAAGGGGAAGATGGGCAGATGGTGCTTGTGAAGCCAGAGAAAGACCGGGTATGATCATGAACAGTGTAAGTGGGGAAGCTTGGAAGGGAATTGAGCTTGACACCGGCCTAGGGAGGAGAAGTCTGAGGGTCCCATTATCTGCTCCCTGACTCATGGGAGATTTTGGTACAAGAGGCTTCTCTGAAAATCCAGGAACCCAGTCCCTTTAATTCCCTGCTTTAATTTAGTTAGAGGTCATAGGGAAGAGGGTAGCTCATTTTCTTGGCACATTTGAAAATGACTTCTTTTTGATCTAATCTATAGGAAGCTAAATTGGCAGAGAATCTATGTACACTGAGTGACTTGACCGAGGGTCAGGTGGGAAAACTGCTTATCCGAAAATCAGGCAAGGTACAACTGCTTCTGGGCAAAGTGACTCTGGATGTAACAGTGGGTACTTCCTGCTCATTTTTGCAGGTAATATTTGAAAGGAGTAACCAATATGTTTTTAAGGGCCTATGGGATGAACTTGTTTAGGAGGGATATTGGAGCCAGGTGCTGAGTTAGAGAACCAGAATTGGTTGGGGTTCAAGAAAAGTTGAAATGACAATGAGATCATTCCTCCTTCACTTGTAGGAGCTGGTGTCTGTGGGCATTGGAGACAGCAGAACAGGTGATCTGACGGTGCTGGGCCATGTGAAACACAAGCTTGTGTGTTTCCCTGATTTTGAATCCCTCTTGGATCATAAACAGCGGTAGAGCCAGCTGACTTAAGGGTGAAAAGGTGCCACTTGCTCTTTGCCCTAGGAATTTCATTCCTGAACTCCTTTGGGACCCAGAAGATCATTCAAACCTGCAACTCCTGTCTCCAATAAATAATCATGGCTGGCTGTCCAGAGATTATAAGGGTTCATTGACTTCTTCTAAAGTGGTGATGAATGACTTGATAACCTTTGGAGAGAATGGAAATAATATGCCCATGCCTGCTGCTGTATTTATGGGCTCATGCCCACTCTATTTATAGTCTATTTATGTCTCCCCCTTTTTGTACTGACTGAATTCTAAAGGGCAGTGGAGACCCAAATGGAGCCAGGGAAAGTAAGACTTTCTTTTGGTTTTCTTTCTACTTGAACCTCCAACTCCTTCCCCTTGTCCTTTGTCAGCTGTATCTCAAAGGAAAGGGCTCCAGCTTTTCTCCCCTCAAGCAGAAAACACAGGTAAAGCTACAGTTTTGAAAAGTCCTGAAACACAAACTGCAGAATACCCTTTTTCCCATGAACTCTTAAGCCCACATTTTACTGAAGTGTAGGCTCTTGGAAGGCATGAATAAAGAAACTTCTGTCAACAAACTGTTTATTCATCTCCATATACTCTTGAATGATTGAGGGGGCCCATTGCAAGACTAACCACTGTAATGCTTTTCCACTGCTCCTCAGAGAAGAACGATTATGGCCCTGAGGTGTGGTTACCACCCATACTCAAAAACTGATAATATACTTGGATAGGGAAAAAAGTGATGGGCTTTCTGAAGGAAGGCTTTCTTTGAGGTAATAGGCTATCTCACAAGCCTTGAGCTGGAAAGACTCTCCTGTTCCCCTCTCTGCCACCCCCATAAAACTCATTTCCTTTTCTTGGCTCACAGTCACAGCCTGGCTTTCCTTGTTTGGTTCTTCTGTTTGGAGGCCCATGATATTGCCTTTAGGAAAAGCTCGCCTCTCCTTTCTCTTCTTAGAATTTATATTCCTCCTAGTTAAACTGTACTGAGTTTCCTTCAACATTAACTACAAGCTGTGATGACAATGTTATCATGCATGCTACCTGCATCAACTGGCAAGAAGGAGATGCAAGACTTCCAAATATACTCCCTGAGGTTGTTCCCAAGCATTGTATTGTTCAAGGAGGATATGGTGTTGCAGCTCTGATAGATGGAGGGAAAAATCAAGACTAAAAAATCTGTTCTCTAGCCAGATGGTCTTCAAAGGCACAATTGTAGCTGGTATAAAATTATCTGAGGTGTAAAGCATTGGCATTGTATCTGAAGGCTGTTATTAATGCTTTCTCCTCAGAAATAATGTTAGAGCTTAGTGCATAACTTTTAGGAGAAGAGAATTCTATTGAGAAATTTGTGCCCCAGGAACCCACTAAGCTGCTTATTAAATGAGAATGAGATCACAGTAAGCCATGATTTCATATACCTCTCCCTACTTCTAAGTGGTCCTGGTGAGGAAATTTATTTCATACAACCAATGTTTTCCTTTGTTCTGTTCCACCACTCTATCAATCATGGATGAGGTTTTCCCTGATCCCATCATCCCCAAACCTCCTGGTCAGTAAGTGGTTACAAAGGTCAGTAGAACATTTGATTGTTGCTCTGTCCATTTGCTTGCATCTCTAGTACATTATCATCTGTCTTTTGTCCTGGAAAAACTGTTCTATCTCCTGCTTTATCTTAGGAAAGATAATTTGGGATAATGACTAGAAAGTTAGCCTTGGAGGCATGAGGTCCTGGGTTCAGGTCCTACTTCTGACATTTAATGGCTATATGACCTTAGGTAAGTCACAACCTCTTTTTCCTTTTTTCCTTTAATATTTATTCTCATTTTGTACAAATGGTTTTTTTTACATTAATAAAAATATTCTTGTTTAAGAGTAAATGAAATACCCCCTCCCCCACCATAAATATAGACTTGCTTGAGCAAAAAAAGTAAAGGGGAGAGAAAAAAATTAAAATAAAAAAATAATAGTAATAATTGTAGGTATGGCCAGGTGGCGCAATGGACGGAGCACCAGCCCTGGAGCCATGAGCACCCGAGCCCACATCCAGCCTTGTACACCCAACACTCACCCAGTTGTGTGACATGCAAGCCACCAGAACCCCACTGCCCTGCAAAAACCAAAAAAGAAAAAAAAAGACATAAAATAATAATAGTCGGGGTGTCTGGGTGGTGGACAGAGCATTGGCCCTTGAGCCAGGAGCACCCAGGTCCAAATCCAGCCTCAGACACCCAACAACCACCCTGCTATGTGGCCCCAGGCAGGCCACCCAGCCCCACTTGCCCTGCACCCCCCCCCAAATAATAATAAAAAATGTGCTTCAGTCTGTGTTCCAACACCACCAGCTCTGTCATGGGTGGATCACATTCTTTATGATAAGTCCATCACAAAAGTTATTTCCAAATTTTTCCACTGTTGCCATTGGCTGATCACAACTCCCTCCTTTCATATTTCTCCACTACCATATACTATATTTTCTCTCTCCTTTCACTCTGACTCTGCTGTAGGGTAGCTGAGTTGTGCAGCAGACAGATCCCTTGCTCTGGGGCCAAGAGGCCCTGAGCCCCCATACCACCCCTTAGGCTCAGCATCCACCTGGCCCTGTGGTCCTGGACAGGCCATCCAATCCCAGCCCCTTGCAAGAAGTAAAAAAGAAAATGTGTTCTATCTGACCACTCTCTCCCATGGTCCATCCTCTCCTCCATCACTCACATCCCCTCCTTCCCCCTGTCCCCCCCCCCTTCTTACTCCAGATGTCTATACCTCATTGCGCATATATGCTGTTTCCTCTCCTAGCCACCTCTGATGAGAGCAAAGGTTCCCTCATTCCCCCTTGCCTCTCCCCTTTCATGTCATTGCAATAGCTCATTGTAATAAAGAAAAATCTTATTATATGAAATACCTTAGCCTATTCCCCCTCTCCTTTTTCTTTCTCCCATTACATTTCGCTTTTTTTTCTATTGACTCCATTTTTACACCATATTTTATCTTCGAATTCAGCTTTCTCCTGTGCTTCAACTATAAAAAGCTTCCTCTACCTGCTCTATTAACTGAGAAGGTTCATGTGAGTATTATCAGTGTCATTTTTCTATGCAGGAATACATGCAGTTCATCATCATTAAGTCCGTCATATTTTCCCCTTCTCCAATCTCTCCTTCACCTGAGTCCTGTATCTGAAGATCAAACTTTCTGTTCAGCTCTGGCCATTCCAACAGGAACATTTGAAATTCCCCTGGTTCATTGAAAGTCCATCTTTTTCCCTGGAAGAGGACATTCATCCTTGCTGGGTAGTTGATTCTTGGCTTCATTCTGAGCTCTTATGCCTTCTGGTATATTCCAAGCCCTATGAGATTTTAATGTAGTTGCTGCTAAGTCCTATGTGATTCAGACTGCAGTTCCATGATACTTGAATTGTGTCCTTCTGGCTGCTTGTAATATTTGAAATTTGACTTGGGAGTTCTGGAACTTGGCTATAATATTCCTAGGGGTTGGTTTTTTGGGATCTCTTTCTTGGGGGGGATTGGTGGATTCTCTCCATTTCTTTTTTGCCCTCTGCTTCTAGAATATCAGGGCAATTTTCCTGTAGTAATTCTTTGAAAATGATGTCAAGGCTCTTTTCCTGATCATGACTTTCAGGTATTCCAATAATTTTCAAATTATCTTTCCTAAGTCTTTTTTCCATATCAGTTGTTTTTTTCCAATGATATTTCACATTTTCTTCTAATTTGTCATTTTTTTGGTTTTGAAGTATTGATTCCTGATTTCTGGTAAATTCATCAATCTCCCTGAATTCTATTCTTTGTCTGAAGGATTTGTTCTCCTCAGAGAGTTTTCTTATCTCTTTTTTCCATCTGGCCAATTTTGCTTTTTAAAGCATTCTTCTCCTCAATTCTTTGAACTGTTTTATCCATTTGACCTAAGGTAGTTTTTAGCATGCTATTTTCTTCAGCATTTTTTTGGATTTCCTTGACTAGGCTGCTGACTTCATTTTCATGTTTTTCCTGCATCTCTCTCATTTCTTTTTCCAATTTTTCTAACTCCCTCACTTGATTTTCAAAGGTTTTTTTTGAGCTCTGTCATAGCCTGAGCCCAATTTCTGTTTTTCTTGGAGTCTTTAGATGCAGGAGCTGGTGCTTCCTCATCTTCAGACTGAGTATTTTGATCCTTCTTGGGCTCATTTGCAAAATATTTCTCGATAGTCTTCCTTTTGTTTCTTTGCTTGCTTATTTTCCCAGCCTGGGCCTGGTTTTGGGGTGCTTCCTGAGCTTTTGGGACACTCCCACAAGGGTCTCAGTGTGTGAGTCTCTGTCCTCTCTCCTGGTCTGTGAATGACCATAAGCGCCCCCCTCTGCCACGGGGCTGAGGTGGAGGGGGCCTCTGCTGTTCTATTGGGGGCCCTAGACTGCAATCAGGATCTGAATGTGGTCAGAGCCCCAGAGTCCTGTTCCAGAGGCAGAGGACAGAGCTCTGCAGTCTCTTTTCACTCCCCTCCCTTAGCTCAGTGGGCTCATGCCCTGGGGGCTCCTGCTTTCCTGCTTCTGTTCCTGGATCTGGACTGCCTTGGTCACTGCTCACTGTGTGCCCTGAGGGCTGGGCTTCACATGCTTGCTCTGGCAGAGGTTCCCCCCCCCATTCCCCCAATTGGTGCCTGGTGCTCCCCAGAACATAGCTCAGGAAACTCCCCTGCTGCTGTGAGCAGTGGCTCCCAGCATCCTGGAGCTACCTCCAGGAGGCTGAAGTTCTTTTGCTCTGGCGGGCCGCCCCTCCAACCCTGGGGAGCAGAGCCTTTCTGCTCTTTCCCAGCTTACCTTGAGCAGGAGAACTGCCAAGTCACAACCTCTTAAGGCCTCAGAATTAAGTTGCAGAACAGTTGCTGAGCTCTGTTGATAGAAGAAGATTCATCCTTGGATATTCCTAATATAGTGAAATCAAAGATCTACATCAGGACTGTCTAAAATGTGTCCACAGGCACATGCCGCCTGCAGTGCAGCCCCACTGTGGATTTACTAAATGCTTTAGTGAATGAGTCAAGCTACAGCAGAGCTCTCACTGAAATGGCAAATGAAAATAGATTGTCTATCGTTTCAGTAAAAACTTTTAGAAGGTTGGATAGCGTTTATCTAGACCATGGGATGATTAGAGAGGAAAGACTTCCTTGGAAGTCCATTGTCAGTTTGGGCAGGATTTCCACAGACTTGAATGGGAAGCTAAGCAGACACAAATTACTGAATAGCTTGGCTTTCTCTTGACTTTGGGCCATATTTGTCTAGGTGACCTTGGGTAAATTTACTGAACTTATTTCAACTTCAGTTTCTTTCTCTATAAAATGGGAATAACATGAGGGGGGGGAAATGAGATAATATTTTAGGTGTTATGTAAATGCTAGCTGTTATTAGTATTTGAGAACTGCTAATGACTTTTATGCCAATGGAGTTCTATGATAAACTCAGTAGTTACTTTTTTGATGAATGCTAAGTACATTTTAACCTCTGAAACTAAATTCAAAGATGTTAGATACTCTCTAGGATTTACCATTTCTGGCCTTGACCCATTGAAACTCCTGGGTGGGAATATGTACCTGTATATATATATGGACTTGTACCTGTCAAATGACAGCATGTCTCTTAAATATTTCTTTAAATCATCTGCATCAGTAGCCTTTTCACTTCTTCACCTTCCTGTTATCAAGCACTAAAGAGGAGGGGAAAGCATGATTGTTTTTCAGTCTAAGTTTATATTTTTAGTCATTTGTTTCAATGCAATTAATGGAACAAAAGTCTGTATAGACTTAACCGCAGCTGTGTATACATAGTTTATAAAAACATCTCAAATAGAAAGGAAAGGGTGTTTGTAAAGTGAAGTGGACACAGCCAAGATTTTTATTTGAAAATTATACAAAAACAAAAAGACTACCACATTCTCTTACAACTAGATCTTTCCTACAAAGTGAGAAGCTACAGTATGTATGTACTAGATGTATAACATGATAGAAAACTAGAAATCTTTTTTTAATTTTTTTATTCTCATTTTGTACAAATGTTTTTTTACATTAATAAAATATTCTTGTTTACAAGTAAACAAAATACCCCTCCTCCTCCATGAATATAGATAGACTTGCTTGGTCGGAAAAAGTAAAGGGGAGAGAAAAAAATTAAAATAAAAAAAATAATAGTAATACTTGTAGGTATGGCCAGGTGGCGCAATGGACGAAGCACCAGCCCTGGAGCCACGAGCACCCGAGCCCATATCCAGCCTCGGAAACCCAACAATCACCCAGCCATGTGACATGCAAGTCACCCAATCCCCACTGCCCTGCAAAAACCAAAAAAAGAAAGAAAAAAACGACCCAAAATAAAATAAAATAGTAATAATAGTAGGGGTGGCTGGGTGGCAGAGCATTGGCCCTTGAGCGAGGAGCACCTAGGTCCAAATCCGGCCCCAGACCCAAAGATCACCCCGCTATGTGGCCCCAGGCAGGCCATCCAGCCCCACTTGCCCTGAACCCTCCCCCAAATAATAATAACAAAAAATGTGCTTGAGTCTTTGTTCCAACACCAACAACTCTGTCATGGGTGGATCACATTCTTTATGATAAGTCCATCACAAAAGTTATTTCCATATTTTTCCACCATTGCCATTGCTGATCTCAACTCCCTCCATTCGTTCTTCTCCACTATCATGTACTCTATTTTCTCTCTCCTTTCACTCTGACTCTGCTGTAGGGTCGCTGAGTGGCGCAGCAGACAGATCCCTGGTCCTGGGGCCAAGAAGCCCTGAGCCCCCATACCACCCCTTAGGCCCAGAATCCACCTGGCCCTATGGTCCTGGGCAGGCCTTCCAATCCCAGCCCCTTGCAAGAAGTAAGAAAGAAAATGTTATATCTGGCCACTCTCCCCCCATGGTCCATCCTCTCCTTTATTCACATTTCCACCCCTTCCCCCTGCTCCCCCCTCCTTCTTACTCCAGATGTCTATACCCCATTGAGTATATATGCTGTTTCCTCTCCTAGCCATCTCTGATGAGAGCAAAAGTTACCTCATTCCCCCTTGCCTCCCCACTTCCATATCATTGCAATAGCTCATTGTAATAAAAAAAATATTTTGTGAAATATCTTGGACTATTCCCCCTCTCCTTTTTCTTTCTCCCATTCCATTTCCCTTTTTATTGACTCCATTTTTACACCATATTTTATCTTCGAATTCAGCTTTCTCCTGTTCTTCAACTATAAAAGCTCTCTCTACCTGCTCTATTAACTGAGAAGGTCCATATGAGTATTATCAGTGTCATTTTTCTATGCAGGAATACATGCAGTTCATCCTCATTAAGTCCTTCATATTTCTCCCCTCTCCTCCAATCTCCATGCTTCACCTGAGTCCTGTATCTGAAGATCAAACCTTCTGTTCAGCTCTGGCCATTCCAGCAGGAACATTTGAAATTCTTCTGGTTCATTGAAAGTCCATCTTTTTCCCTGGAAGAGGACATTCAATCTTGCTGGGTAGTTCATTCTTGGCTGCATTCTAAGCTCTTTTGCCTTCTGGTATATTGTATTCCAAGCCCTATGAGCTTCCAATGTAGCTGCTGCTAAGTCCTGTGTGATCCTGACTGCAGCTCCACGATATTTGAACTGTGTCCTTCTGGCTGCTTGTAATATTTTCTCTTTGACTTGGGAGTTCTGGAACTTGGCTATAATATTCCTAGGGGTTGGTTTTTTGGGATATCTTTCTCTGGGGGATCGGTGGATTCTCTCCATTTCTGTTTTGCCCTCTGCTTCTAGAATATCAGGGCAATTTTCCTGTAGTAATTCTTTGAAAATGATGTCAAGGCTCTTTTCCTGATCATGACTTTCAGGTATTCCAATAATTTTTAAATTATCTTTCCTAAGTCTTTTTTCCATATCAGTTGTTTTTTTCAATGAGATATTTAACATTTTCTTCTAATTTGTCATTTTTTTTTGGTTTTGAAGTGTTGATTCCTGATTTCTGTTAAATTCATCAATCTCCCTGAGTTCTATTCTTTGTCTGAAGGATTTGTTCTCCTCATAGAGTTTTCTTATCTCTTTTTCCATCTGGCCAATTTTGCTTTTTAAAGCATTCTTCTCCTCAGTAACTTTTTGAACTGTTCTATCCATTTGACCTAAGGTAGTTTTTAGCATGCTATTTTCTTCAGCATTTTTTTGGATTTCCTTGACTAAGCTGCTGAATTCATTTTCATGTTTTTCCTGCATCTCTCCTTTCTTTTCCCAGTTTTTCTCCCAACTCCCTCATTTGATTTTCAAAGTCTTTTTTGAGCTCTGTCATAGCCTGAGCCCAATTTCTGTTTTTCTCGGAGTCTTTAGATGGAGGAGCTGGTGCTTCCTCATCTTCAGACTGAGTATTTTGATCCTTCTTGGGCTCATTTGCAAAATATTTCTCGATAGTCTTCCTTTTGTTTCTTTGCTTGCTTATTTTCCCAGCCTGGGCCTGGTTTTGGGGTGCTTCCTGAGCTTTTGGGACACTCCCACAAGGGTCTCAGTGTGTGAGTCTCTGTCCTCTCTCCTGGTCTGTGAATGACCATAAGCGCCCCCCTCTGCCACGGGGCTGAGATGGGGGGGCCCTGCTGTTCTATTGGGGGGGGGCCTAGACTGTGATCAGGATCTGAATGTGGTCAGAGCCCCAGAGTCCTGTTCCAGAGGCAGAGGACAGAGCTCTGCAGTCTCTCTTCACTCCCCTCCCTCAGCTCAATGGGCTCTTGCCCTGGGGGCTCCTGCTTACCGGCTCCACCTGCTTCTGTTTCCTGGATCAGGGCTGGGGAAAGACCCTGCTGCTTGCTGTGTGCCCTGAGGGCTGGGCTCCAAGTGGGCTCCACATGCTCGCTCTGGCTGTTCCCCCACTTTGTGCCCGGTGCTCCTCGGGGTGCAGCTCAGGAGACTACCCCGCTGCTGTGATCTGAGACTCCCAGCGCCCTGGGGCTGCCTCCGGGAAGCTGAAGTTCTTTGGCTCTGCCAGGCCACCCCTCTGGCAGGCCGCCCCTCCGACCCAGGGAAGCAGAGCCTTTCTGCTCGTTTCCAGGTTACCTTGAGTAGGAGAACTACCTCACTGGGTCCCTTTGTGGGTTCTGTCTCTCGAAAGTTTAGAGTCCTTAGCTGATGAATTTTATCAGAGAGCTCCTAAGACTCGATCCCTTCTTGTCCGGAAACTAGAAATCTTAAGAAAAAAGGGTGATGTAGCTCTTCTACAAGGAACATTTCTAGGAAGAGATCTCAGTGGAATAAGGTTTTTTGTAAATGAGTTCTTTCACTTCGTACTTATCAAAGCACCTGTCTTACATAGCAAATGTAATAGGGCATATAAAACAAATGGGGGAAAAATACTAAAGGTGAAGTCTGGGCCCTGTGCTGTGGCTGTGACTGTAAGCCAGAAGTGGTGTCCCAGAATCAGATTAAAATATAATTAAGAAATTGTTGGGGGTGGCTAGGTGGTGTAGTGGATAAAGCACTGGCCCTGGAGTCAGGTGTACCTGGGTTCAAATCGGTCTCAGACACTTAATAATTACCTAGCTGTGTGGCCTTGGGCAAGCCACTTAACCCCATTTGCCTTACAAAAAAAAACCTAAAAATATATATGTGTGTGTGTATATATATATATATATATATATATATATATATATATATATATATGTATGTATATATAATTAAGAAATTGTTAACAAAGATACCAAAAAACATGGATAACATTACTTTTTAAAAATGAAGTTAATGTGGCCCACAATAATCCTTATGTAGGGATGAGTGGCCGCCTTTGTACTTGGGTTTGACAGCAGGGCTGTAGGCTATAGCCTGGTGTAATGGAGAGAGCATTCATTGTTGTTGGCATCAGGAGTGTGGAATTTGAGCCGCAGCTCTGCCACTTTATGGAACTAACAAGTCAGAACCTGAGTCTTGGTTTTCTCATCCGTAAACCAGGAATAATCACAGATCTTGACCTCTCAGAATCAAAAGGATCCTCGGACTGTTGAGTGCAGGTCATATATAAACTATCATCTCCTGACATCTATTAAACTTTAGTGAGAAGGCATTGATTCCTTCCTCAGACAACTCACTGGATAATATTCATTGTGAAGTTTTTCCTTATATCTAGCCTACATTTGCCTATTTGCCACTTCTACCCATTGGCCCTAGTTCATTCCTTGGGGCCCATTAAATCAAATCTATGTAGGCTCCAGTCCTTAAAAATCTTTGAAGAAAGATCATATCTTCCCTAAGAATAATGAGTACTGAAGTTTTGGGAAGTGACAAAACTTAAATTTAGTAGACATGCATTTTGCCAAATGCCCATCACTGGTAAGCTTGGAAGATATACAAAGAAAATCTCTCTTCAAGGACTACCTCTTTTTTTTAATTAACTTTTTTTGTACTCTTATTTTGTACAAATAATGTTTTTTTATACATTAATAAAATATTCTTATTTAAGAGTAAACATAATACCCCTCCCCCTTAAAAATATAGACCTACATGAGTGATAAAGTAAAGGGGAGGGAAAAAAATTAAAATTAAAACTAAAAAACAATAAAAAAAATAATAGTAATAATTTTAGGTATGGTCAGGTGGTGCAGTGGACGGAGCACCAGCCCTGGAGCTAGGAGCACCTGAGTCCAAATCCAGCTCCACACATCCAACAATCACCCAGCCATGTGACCCCATGCAAGCCACCCCAACCCCATTGCCCTGAAAAAAACAAAAAAAAAAGACCCAAAATAAAATAAAATAGTAATAATAGTAGTGGGGCGGCCAGGTGGGGGACAGAGCACTGGCCCTTGAACCAGGAGTTCCCGGGTCCAAATCTGGCCTCAGACACCCAACAATCACCCCGACCCCAGGCAGGCCACCCGGCTCTATTTGCCCTGCAACCCCCCTCTCCAAAAGAATAATAATAAAAAATGTGCTTCAGTCTGTGTTCCAACACCACCAGCTCTGTCATGGGTGGATCACATTCTTTATAATAAGTCCATCAAAAAAGTTACTTCCATATTTTTCCACTGTTGCCATTGCTGATCTCAACTCCCTCCATTCGTTCTTCTCTACTACCATGTACTGTATTTTCTCTCTCCTTTCACTCTGACTCTGCTGTAGGATAGCTGAGTGATGCAGCAGACAGATCCCTGGTCCTGGGGCCAAGAAGCCCTGAGCCCCCATACCACTCCTTAGGCCCAGAATCCACCTGGCCCTATGGTCCTGGGCAGGCCATCCAATCCCAGCCCCTTAGAAGAAGTAAAAAAGAAAATGTGTTATATCTGACCACTGTCCCCCCATGGTCCATCCTCTCCTCTATCATTCACATCCCTCCCCCTCCCCCTTGTCCCCCCCTTCTTACTCCTGATGTCTATACCCCATTGAGTATATATGCTGTTTCCTCTCCTAGCCACCTCTGATGAGAGTGAAGATTCCCTCATTCCCCCTTGCTTTCCCCCCTTCCATATCATTGCAATAGCTCATTGTAATAAAGAAAAATCTTATTATATGAAATATCTTAGTCTATTCCAAGGAGCACCTCTTCTAAACAAAATGTCTAAAAGTCAATGGAAGGCAATCTGAAAGGAAAAGATGTTTAGTGGCTAGAGAAACTATGGCAGACCTTTTGTAGAAAATGGGCTTTGACCTGAGTCCTAAAAGAACCCAGGGAACCCAAAAGGCACAGAAGAGTGGATAGAGAGTATCTTTACTGTGTGCAAAGGGCTGTGCAAACACAGAAATAGGAGATGTTTGAGAAACTGCAAATAGGTCAGTGTAGCTGGATCCTAGAGTTCCAGGAGGTGTTGGCTGCAAACACAGAAAAGGGTCATTAGGTAAGGAGCTTTAAAAGACAATGTTTTTTTGGTTTTGTCCTGGAAGCAATAAGAAATCACTAGAACTCATTGAGCAGAGGAGAGACAACATGATTAAGTGACTACATTGGAGGGAAGAAAAAAGTCAGGGAGGCCAGTTAAAAGGCTATGGTAATGGGGGGGGGTTAGGTGGCGTAGTGGATAAAGCACCTGCCCTGGAGTCAGGAGCACCTGGGTTCAAATCCCGTCTCAGACACTTAATGATTAATTAGCTGTGTGGCCTTGGGCAAGCCACTTAACCCCGTTTGCCTTGGAAAAAAAAAAACCTAAAAAAAGAGGCTATGGCAGGGACAGCTAGGTGGTACAGTGGATAGAATCCTGGAATCAGGAGCCCGAGTTCAAATCCTTTCTCAGCTGTGTGACCTTGGGAAGTCACTTAACCCCATTGCCTTGTTAAAAAATAAAACAACAACAACAAAAAAAGGCTATTGCAATACAGGAGGGAGGTGATGAGGGCCTGCCTGTGAAAAGTTTTCAACATTGGAGAGAAAAGGATTGAGGTATTTTGAAGGGAGAAATGACAAGATTGGATCTGTGAGTTAAGAGAGAATGGGGATTCAAAGATGACACCAAGGTTGTAAACTGGGTGAAAGGTACAAGAGTGGTGCTCTCAGCTGTAATTTGGAAGTTTAGAGAGGGGGAAAGGATGATAGAATTTTATTTTAGATTTGTTAAGTTCAAGATGCCTACAGGAAGTTCATTTCAAGGTGTCAGCTATTGTTTGTCCTTCATTCTCACAGAAGATATCAGAGAGGTGATAAAATGCAAGTGAGTTGGTTGGGAAGAATGACAGGGCAAGGTCATCAGCCTTACTTCTTCAGAGACATCTGAGTTCGGTGCCCTGATTTGGATCAGGATGACTGGGGATGACCCTGGATGCAGTGGGAGACCAATGATTTTTTAAAGTTAGGTCTTTCCCGGGTCACAATTTGACTGATGCAACACCCATTCACTCTTTAAGGTTAAGTAAAAGAGATGAGGCAAAGAGGCCAAGAAGGACCATTTCCAAAAAAAAAAAGAAAAAAATTGTTGGGAGGGTAAGACCCTCAGGGTATCTCAGTGATTAAGACTGGGGAGAAAGAAAAGCAAGAAGCCTGTAGAGCCTGGGTTTAGTGTGAGACCTATTGTTGACCAATCTAGAAGAGCTCTTTGTGTGTGTTGTGGGTGTGGGTGTGGGTGTGGGTGCGGGTGTGTGTGTAGAGAGAGTTCAAGCACAACTTGCCAAGTGGAGCTGCTCCTATTACAGAGGTTGTAGTTTGTCCTTCATTCTTTTTATTTTTTTTATTTATTTATTTTGAATTTTATAATTTTTCTCCTAATCTCACTTCCCTCCCCCACCCCCCACAAAAGGCAATCTGTTAGTCTTTACATTGTTGAATGTGATGAGAGAGAAATCATATCCTTAAGAAAAAAAATAAAATATAAGACATAGTAAAATTACATAATAAGATAACAGGGTTTTTTTTTTTAAATTAAAGATAAGTCTTTGGTTTTTTTAAATTCCACAATTCTTTCTCTGGATACAGATGGTATTCTCCATTGCAGATACCCCCAAATTGTGCCTGATTGTTGCACTGATGGAATGAGAGAGTCCATCAAGGTTGACCATCTCCCCCATGTTGCTTTTAGGGTATACAGTGTTTTTCTGGTTTTGCTCAGCTCGCTCAGCATCAGTTCATGCAAATCCCTCCAGGCTTCTCTGAATTCCCCTCCCTCCTGGTTTCTAATAGAACAATAGTGTTCCATAACGTACATATACCACAATTTGTTCAGCCATTCCCCAATTGATGGACATTCACTCAGTTTCCAATTCTTTGCCACCACAAACAGAGTTGCTAGGAATATTTTTGTACAAGTGATGTTTTTACTCTTTTTCATGATCTCATCAGGCTACAGACCCAGTAGTGGTATTGCTGGATCAAAGGGTATACACATCTTTGTTGCCCTATGGGAATAATTTCAAATTGCTCTCCAGAAAGGTTGGATGAGTTCACAGCTTCACCAACAATGTATTAGTGTCCCAGATTCCCCACATCCCTTCCAATATTGATCATTGTCCTTTCTGGCCATATTGGCCAGTTTGAGAGGTGTGAGGTGGTGTGTCCTTCATTCTTTGAGGAGACCATCAGGAAACTGATGCAAGTGAGCTGGATTTAAGTGAGGGGGGCTGTGCAAAATCACCAACTTTACTTTCTCCTCCATAGCCATCTGTGGCCAGTACCAGATATGGATAAGGACAACTGGACATAATTCTGGATGAAGATGTCAGCTGGAGATGGGATGACTTGGCTCAGCCAAGAGGTGAGGGCCAGCTATATAGATCTGAGAATAATCCACATAGAGGCCATAATTGAACCTATTGGAATTTGAGATCACCAAATGAAGTAATATAAAGTTCTTAGGAATCTAAACTTGAATGGGAGAAAAACATTTTTAGTTTCACTTCAATTGAAAAAAAAGGTTAAGAAAGATTTGTATTTAAGTAAAAAAGGAAGAGGATATAGGACAGAGTTTTAGTAGATAGAATCATTGTTTTTAAATTTTTATTTTCCTTGTGACTTGGGAGTTCCTGGTTTCGGAGCAAGAGCAATGATTTTTCTTTAAACTGAGCACCATATCTGTAATGTGTCAACATTTAACACCACTCCCTGCTGGCTAGAGATACATCTTTTTTTGTTTTTTCTCCTAATATTGTTTACTCTTAAAAACTTTGGATTCCAGATTCTCTCCCTTCTTCCCATACTTACTCCATCCACTGAGAAGGCAAGCAATATGATATTAATTCGGGGCAGCTAGGTGGCGTAGTGGATAAAGCACCGGCCCTGGAGTCAGGAGGACCTGGGTTCAAATCCGGTCTCAGACACTTAATAATTACCTAGCTGTGTGGCCTTGGGCAAGCTACTTAACCCTGTTTGCCTTACAAAGGAAAAAACCCTAAAAAAATTATGATATTAATTCTATAAGTGAAAAATTACAAAACATTTCCATATTAGCCATATCACAAAAAAGTGAGAAAATTATACTTTAATTTGCACTCCATTCATCTGTTCTCTCTTTGGAAGTAGATAGCATTTTTCATCACAGTGTCCTTTGGGATTGTCATGGATTATTGTATTGATCAGAGTAGCCAAGTCTTTCACAGTTACCACATTGCTATTACTATGCACAATGATGTCCTGATTCTTCTCACTTCACTTTGCTTCAGTTCATATAGGCATTACTATGTTTTTCTGATACTATCTCTCCTCATAATTTCTTATAATAGCATTCCATTCCATTCATATACCAAACTTGTTTAGCTATTTCCCAGTTGATGGTCATCTCCTTAATTTCCATTTCTTTGCTATAAATAATTTTGTAACTGTGGGTCCTTTTCCCTTTTTTATGATCTCTTTAGGATGCAGACCTAGTGGTGGTATTGCTGGATGAAAGGGTATGCATAGTTTTATTGTATAGTTCCAAACTGCTCTCCAGAATGGTTGGATCAGTTTACAACTCCACCAACAATGCATTAGTGTCCCAGTTTTCTGTGGCTTTCATTTTTGAAACCTCTTGCACTCTATTCTGTCTCCCTGTTCAACTCTTCTGATTTCTCATTTTCCACATTTTCAAAGAAGTAATCATCTAGAATTTTTTTTTTAGATTTTTCAAGGCAGTGAGGTTAAGTGGCTTGCCCAAGGCCACACAGCTAGGTAATTATTAAGTGTCTGAGGCCGGATTTGAACTCAGGTCCTCCTGACTCCAAGGCCAGTGCTCCATCCACTGTGCCACCTAGCCGCCCCATCATCCAGAATTGAAAGTCTTTTTTTCTAGATTGTCCGTTCTTTGTTACAATGGAGATTCAGAGGTATTTAGGAGTGGGGAAAACATTTTTCTGCCAAGGGCCATTTGGATATTTATAACACCATTCCTGGGTTAAATTTGGTCAGACATTAATTCACTCCTAAAAAGCTACCACATATAATGAATTTTGAATCCCACCTGCTGTTGCCTTGGCAATGCTCAATCAATATGTCTTGTGGGTGGAGGTTCCCCCACTCCTGGTAGGTGATCAGGCTAGAATTGCAATTGGGGTAGGATGACTAAGTTAATCAATCCAGTTGTCCCAGGGTGCTGAAATTTATAGCTTGAATAGATTTTTGGCCTATTGTCCCAAATGGTCCTCTTTTGATAAAACATCCCAGCCCTCTGCATCCAAAGTACCAGATTCACCCAGGCAGGCCCTATGTGTCACTATCTGTGTCACATCTCCCTCTCCAGTAACCTCAGGCTGCATCTGCCACAAGTTCTCACCACATTCTAGGGTTGAGGAAGATCAGTCTATGGTTGCTCCTACTCCTCACCTGTAGTCTGCCTCCTCCCATAAAGGCTTTGCTACCTGACAGACTTGTCCCTTTATAGTGTCCCAACTGATTTACCCTTAAAGTTACCTGAATAATAAAAGGAAGTTTGTAAAGCCTGGTAGATTGAAAGTGAGCTCTCAGTCTCTACCTCCAGCCTGGTTTGCCTAAGATTCCAGAGTCCCTAGTTACAGCAATGTGACAGATGCCTTTTCTAATACGTGGCCCTCACATTTTTGAAAATGTGTCTTGCAGCAGGAAATGTGTTTATCGTTACTGTAACATCTTAGAACTCCACCTCCTGTGTATCTTCTTCCTTAGAAAACACTTTGTGAAGCTAGAATCAAAGGGAACATCCCAGTTCTCCTAGATTCAGTGTATGAAAGCCCAGTGGTAGAGGTAGAAGGGCAAGGAAATTCATGGTAGGACTCAAGGTAGAAGTGGTGCATTTGATTAGAAAAGCATTGTGAAGGGGCAACTAGAGGGTCCAGTGGACCCAGGTACTCGACACCTACTAGTTGTGTGACCCTGGGCAAGTCATCTAACCCTGCCTTACAACAACCAAAACCCCAACAAATCGTTATGACAGTGGACATATGCTTTTCACGTCTTTGTGCACAAATGCTTAATTTGTGTTAAGGTAAGTTCTCTAATGGGAAAGTTTCCTAACAACGAGTAAATATATTAAAGGGCAGTGGTCTGTAGCAAAGGCTACCCCCTCTGCCACAGACTGGGGGGAGCTGCGAGAAAAAGGGGCGTGGGCTGGGCCGGGGTCTCTGAACTTCCTTCCGGGGCTGAGGTTCCGAACGATCCGACGGGAATCCGGCCCGAGGGTACCGAGAAGAAGCTCTGCCTCGGGGCAGCGCGGGAGGAGCTGGTGCGGAGGTGGGCCCGCGGGGGCCGCGGCGGCGGCGGGAGCAGGGAAACGGCCCTTCTCTGAGGCCCGGCCCGGCCGGCCCGCCCCCCGCGGGCCAGCCCACTTTTCCCGCGGGCGCCGAAGCCGAAGCGGTGCCCGGGGGGCTGCTGCGGGCACCCCCCATGAAGGGGCTCCCGTTTTAGAAAGCCGTGGCGTCCAGTTTCGCGTCAGTGCGGCCTCTACTGACTTCGGAAGCTAGCCCCAAACCTTGAGTGTCCTCCCCGCCTTCACACCCTTGTGGTACAGCCCAGGTAAGTCGCTGGGATAGGTGGGAGAGGAAGGCCCCCCCTTTCTTCCTCCCCCCAACCCCCCCAAAAGGGGCCAATGGGAGACCCGAGGCGAGTGAGTGACGTGCGGCCAAGCCAACGAGTGGGTTTCGCGTCCCGCTGCAAACGTTGGCGCAGGAAGGGGGAAGGCGGGGCGGAGGCGGGAGGCCGGGCGGCTCCGGGGCGCGGGAGGAGGCCGCGGGGAGCTCGAAGCCCGAAGCCCGCCGCCCTGCAGGTGAGCCGGGGCCCGGCCCGGGGGAGCCCCGGGGATCCGGCCGGGGCGGGCGAGGCCCTGCACGCGGGGGAGGCGCCGGGACCCCGAGACCGGGCGCGGGTGGGCGGGAGAAGGAGGGGCGCCGGCACGTGGCTGCCTGGGGGCCCCCGCCCAGCCTCCATGCCCCCCGCGCGAGGGGCCCGGCGCCCCGGCCTTTCCGAGCCGCGCGTCCGGCCCCTCATCCGGCCTTGTGCCCGGGGCGGCACCGAGGCGAAGGGGCTTCGGGGGCCCGTCGCGGCCGAAGGCGGCCCTCGAGGCCTGGGGTGCCCAGGGAGGGCAGCGGAGGAGCCGGGGAGGGAGGGGCGCGGGCCCCGGGCCGGGGCACGCCGAGCCCCCCGCGGCAGCGGTTGGCTTGTTGACCCGGATCAGAGGGAGGACCACGTCTGGGGGGTTGGGGGAGGGGAGGGGCCTTCGAACCACCACCACCAACCTTCCCGCCCTACAGATGCGGAGCCCCGGTTCGTGAGGAGGGCCCCGGCTCCTGTGGGTTGAGCACAGCAGCCACTTCGTCTCCTTTATACAGATCAGGAAATTTAGGTAAAGACTAGAGTTTTGATCCTGGTTTGCTTGGTAGCCTAAGCGCAGTAGGGATGCCAACCCAGGGTTTGCAGACAACACTCTTAAATGTACACCTTCTAAGGACACCTGGGATTTTGAGGGATCTGAAGGGCTTTCTTGCAAGGTTGGGCTCAAATCAAAATTGGGAAGCAAGTCATGTTTGTCTTAAGTAACTTTTCTCTTTAAAAAAAATAAATTTTTATCACTATCTTTTTGTTTTACATCATCTCCATTTCCAAACACATCTCTCCCTTCTCCCCTACTGTAGTCAGTGAGCCATCTCTTATAACAAAGAATAAAAAAGGAAGGAAAAAACACAACAAAACCAAGCCTGACACTGAGCAGTGTTCCTCACTTATAGTCCCCTCACCTCTACAAAAAGAAGAGAGAAGTGCATCTCCTCTTCACATTAATATTTAATCAGTTTTTCTTCCTATGTCCAACACTCAGGCTTGTTCAATATAATTACATAAATTTTTCCCCTTTTCTTTCTATTTATGTTATTATTGTCATTGTGTAAATTGTTTTCCTTCTGCTGCCTCCTCCTGCTTCAGTGGCTTCTTCCTAGTCAAACATTATAAAGGCATAGTAAAATTCTGTTGCAACAATATACCACAGGTTTTGTTCAACCCCATTCACAGACTTGAGGGATGTTTACTTTGTTACTATTTCTTGTCCACTTCACAAAGTATTGCAGTGAACGTTTTGGTGTCTGTGGAACTTTCCTGTCTTTGGCATTCTTGGATTATATGTTTATAAGCAGGATTCCCAGGAATGGACGTTTCAGTCAGATTCTTAGTGTAATTACTTTCTTGAGTGGTAGGACCAATTCACATTTTCACCAACATTTTGTTAATATACTGGTTTTCCTATAGTGCCATCTTTAGTCATCTTTGTCATTTTGCTGGATGTGACAATTGTAACATAAATTATTTAATTAAAACAGTATTCTTTTACCGTGATTTTCTAAAACTTGCAACTCAAGTCTCTAAATCTCAGATTGGATTTGGGCAACATGAGTGGCCACTTGGTGTCTGTGGGCAGGAGGGGCCGCCCAAGAGGGCCACCAGGCTCATCCACAGGTAGTTCTCCCAGGGCTTGTCTCTAGGTTATTAACACTAGATTCTTCCAAATGGCTTGCTAGGCAATGTAGTGTACTGGATAGAGAGTTGATCTTAGAAAATTTCAGGAAAACCTGAATGCAAGTACTGCCTCTGATTCATGCTAGCTCTGTGACCCTGGACAAGCCTCTTTAACATCATGATGCTTTTAGCAACTCTCTAGAGAGAATGTTAAAATGTTGGGAAGTTGAGAGTTCCTAACCTACTAGATGCTCCTTTTTCATATGATTAAAAAGCTTGCAATTTGAGGGGGAACTGTTGATATCCTTACTTTAAACACTTATCCATTCATCATTTCTCCTGTTTGTTACATTCTTAGTCATCCAGGTTTCTCATATATTATCCTCTTCTCTACTACCACTTCACCCAAAAATCAGATGTCTTTTCTCCATTATTATCATGCTTCCAGGTTTTCCTTCTCTTCTCATTCCTCCCTTCCCCCCAAAAAAAGTCTACTTAGGGTCCATAATGTGCATTTTACATGTCCACTTTAACAGGGTCTTTCTGGAAATGATGTTTTAACCCCAATGAGTGACTCTAATAGCAGTAACAGTAGATATTATGGCAGGTATGGAAGCTATCTTCAAATGACTTTTTAGTGCTGTTCAGGTTTTTCCACTGACAAATTACTAAATTCTGGAAGGAGAATTCTGTTTGTGGTTAAAAGAAACCTAGGTTCACATCCCTGCTCTAGTCCTGTGTTGGGCAATACACTGAACCTTTCAGGGTCTGTTTTCTCATTTGTAAAATATAGATATTTGTCCTACCTTCTTAATAGTAGTTCTGGCTGGTTATATAAATTTGTTGCATAATAAGTTGTTTAAATTTGAAACTATACTTTCATATGTTTAGATTGGAAGGTTTAATTGGGAAGTAAAGGGAAACTCAAGAGATCTTATTGGGGCAGCCAAGTGGTGAAGTGTGTGGCCTGGAATCAGGAAGACACATGTTCCTGAATTCATATCCAACTTAAACCTTTGTTCTGTGACTTTGAGTCACTTAATCCTGACTGTCTCAGTTTCCTTATCTGTAAAATGAGCTGGAGAAGAAAATAGCAAAACACTCCAGTCTCTGTCAAGAAAATGCAAAAGAAAATTGGGTCACAGAGTCAGACAGGACTGAACAACAGAAATAATAATATTTTCCAGAAATGACCCCAGTTACTACAAATGTCAGGGGAAATAACTTAGGGTGGACTTCTGTTAAGGGATTTAAAATTTTCTATTGCTTACCAATATTTTCACCAGTCTTAACCATATTGACTGGTGTCAGGTAGTTGATGCATATGATTTGTATGGAAGGAGAGGCAGGCATGTCAGAAATATGAAATCAGCATAGTATTCTGTCTTTTCAAATTCAAATTATTTCCTTATGACCTCCTTCCCTCCACCTCAAGAGTAATTTTTCTTTTTTTTTCTCTTTTTAATATATCATGGTAACCTGAATTTTTTAGACATTTTCCAGACTTTTCCCAGGCTGTAGACCCTTATTATATTTTGCATGGCCTTTTCCTGAATAACAAGTAATGGATTCAAGTATTAAAACAGCTTCTTAACAGAGGACCTTTTGGACCCTGAGGTTAGTTCTTTGAAGCTTTGTAAAAGTTTTGTGAAAAGAAAAAAAAGGTGGGTCAGGAGAGAACATTGGAGAAGATCCGGGGGTATAATATATATGGTTGATGAATCAGCAGAGGAAGAGGAGGAGAGGTCAGATGAACAGGAAAGGGCAGTATCATGAAAAACCAAAGAGAAGAGAATATTCCTGAGAAGGGTGTTCAATAGTGTCAAAAAAAGGATGAGTATTGATAACTTAATTTAAAAAGGATGAGTACTGAATAAAAAGCATCAGATTTTACAATAAGAGATCTTGATAATTTGGAGAGAGTAGTTTCAGTTGGGTAATGAGGTTGGAAACTAGAGGTTGAAAAGTGAGAGGATGAGAAAGGGTGTTTGGCTAAGAAAAGGTTAAGATACAGGATGATACTTTGAGCAGAAGGTAGAGTCTAGTGAATGCTTTTTAAGAATGGAGAGACTTGGGGCAGCTAGGTGGCACAGTGGATAGAGCACCGGCTCTGGAGTCAGGAATACCTGAGTTCAAATCTGGCCTCAGACACTTAATAATTACCTAGCCGTGTGGCCTTGGGCAAGCCACTTAACCTCATTGCCTTGCAAAAAAAAAAAAAAGAATGGAGAGACTTGAGTATTTGAAGGCAATAGGGAAAGGAACCAGTAAATAGGAGAAGTTGAAAATTTGGAGGTGGAGAGAGGATTGTTTGCCAAAGAAGACCTTAATGGACAGGATAAAGGATATATTCTGGGGTTTATAAAATTCCAGTGACTTCCTGTTCCCTCTAGGATGTAATAAGGATACTTCTCTGTTTGACTTTGAAAACCATTCACTATTAGCTTTTAAAACCTTTCACAACTTAGCACCAACCTATCAAGTTTCATTGGACATTATCTCCCTTCCTGTCAGCCACTATCTCTGTGCCTTTGTAATGTTATCTGCCTGTAATGCATTCCTTCCCACCTTTCACCGAATTTGAATCCCTCTCTTCTTAAAGACAAATCTTATGTGCCATCTTCTGCATGAAGCCTTTTTTGATCCTTCCAATTGCTAGTACTCTCCTTCCAAGACTACCTTTTATTTTACTACTTTGTTTTGTTTTTTAAGTGGCTTGCCCAAGGCCACAAGGCTAGGTAATTATTAAGTGTCTGAGGCCAGATTTGAACTCAGGTACTCCTGACTCCAGGGCCTGTGCTCTGTCCACTGTGCTACCTAGCCACCCCACTACTTTGTATTTATTTGTATTCATTCTGTGTGTATTTATATATGCTCTTGTCTTCCCTATTATGATTATCCTTTTACATAAGGATTATTTCATACTTTATACTTGATTACCAGACACCTAGTAAAGTGCCTCACATAAAGTAAGTTTTTAATATATGCTTGTTGATTGACTGATATTTTGTCCCAAAATATATTTAAAGGGGTAGTTAGATGGGCACAGTGGTTAGTCAGGATGAATTGAGTTCAAATGTGGCCCTCTGACTCTTGACACTTAGTAGCTCTGTGACTCACAGCAAGTCACAACCATAGTTGCCTCACAAAAAAGACAGAGGGAAAGGAAATATATTTTAGAGCCACCCTTAGAATAAGAATGATGGGAAGTATGGATTTGGGGAGGGTTTGGAGGAATTATGGCATTTTATTCTCATGGGCTTGTTTTGAAAGGGTAGAATGAATTAGGAACTTTTGTTCCTCTTTAATTTGTTGACAGGTGATTAAACCAAAACAGGATCAATATCAATGTCCTCTACAGCCAACCAATGGATCCAATTCGACCTCCGTTCAGAGGAACTCCTCCTTTCCATTCACTTCCAAGCATACGGTTGCCAGGAACTCGACCACATGTTCCTAAACTTATGGACACAGCTGTGGGCAGAGCAAGACAGACAGTCCAAAGCAATTCATTTGGAAGACCAAAGGAACCAAGCCTGCTATATGAGCAATTACAACAAGTAAGAACATAGGAATCTGGAAATAATGTTGTTCTTGTCTAGTGGTGAACATGCTTTTTGTCTTGCTGTTCTTAAATTTCTCACTTTAGAATTTAATCATGAACAGGAAAATGCTTTACCAGTAGGACTTTAAGATATGTACATAACCACTTCCTCTTGTGCCTTTCCAGATTTTATGAAAAGTAGTTTTGGAGACAATGAGAATGACTGCTTGCTGCTTTTTAAATATTCTTTTGTTTCCCTGTGGTGTTAGCAGTATAGGGATGGCAGCAATTGTTACTGCTTTACAGTATGTCAACCCTAGAGATCATAGTTGTCAGCCTAGTGAATTTTTTGTTGTTTGTTATTTTGATAAGGCTCTATACTCTTAAAATCTAAGGGAATCTCTTTAGCTACTGCCACTATACATTTGTTTATTTTTTTAGTCAAAATTTATTTGATTTATAAACACATAATGTCTTTTTTTTGGGTGTTTTTTTTTTACAAGGCAAATGGGGTTAAGTGGCTTGCCCAAGGCCACACAGCTAGGTAATTATTAAGTGTCTGAGACCGGATTTGAACCCAGGTACTCCTGACTCCAGGGCTGGTGCTTTATCCACTACGCCACCTAGCCGCCCCAACACATAATGTCTTTAATCTTATTTTATGTAAGATATTAAGAATAATATTTGCTTACATAAGTAAAACTCAAAGAACAAAAGGATTTAGAAGATCGGGGGGAAATCTGACTGAGCCATTAGCTAGCAGTGTGTAAAATGTACTATTTTTTTCCAGAAAGATAAACATTTTCTAATTAACATAGAGTTGTACTCAAATTGCTTAAGGCCCCTGTATTCAAATATATGGCATTATGATATTGACAATCTTGTAGCATGAGAACTGTAGCATGAGACAAGGAATCTGTCAAGGTCTGAAGTAAAGACCTTGTAGCAACTGAAGAACTGTAAAGGAAATGAAATCTTCCTTGTTCTTAAAGAGTTATCTTTACTGAAGAGTTGACACCAAAGTTAGAACTTCATTTCTTCTGACTTAGTAATTCAGGAACTTCATGAAACCTAAGATTAAAAAAACTATGAATTTTTGTATTCTCTACTTAATGTTTTACATACTCCAGCCAAGAATTATATAATTTCTCTCTGTTACTGAAATTATTTTGTACAGATATTTTATCTGCCTCTTTGTAGTGAGGAAAAATTTTTATTTTCTAAATGAAACAAATTAAAATTCAAGGGTATGGAGTACAGTGAGAAGAGCACTGATCTTTAGGAATTAAATCTGTTTTCTAGACTTGACTTGCTACTTGACATGTGACCTTGAACTAAACTCTTCCCTGGCCCCCAGTTTCTCAACCCCAGCCCTAATTTTGAAACAGGGAAGTGACTTGACTTAGATGACCGGAGGTACTTGCTAGCTCCAAAAGTATCAGTAATTCTATGAAATGATAAGTTGGAGTTATTTGTAGAACCGTGCTTAAATACTATTCTTATTTAGTCATGACCAACTTTAGGACCTAGATACCAGAATGATTTGTCATTTCCTTTCCCAGCTCATTCTATAGATGAGGAAACTGAGGCAAATAGAGTTAAATAACTTACCCAAGTTCACAAAGCCATTTGTTCTCTGAGACCAGATTTGAACCCAGGAAGATGAGTCTTCCTAATTATGGGCCCAGTGCTCTATACACTGCACCATTGTAGCTATCAATATAGTTGTACTTAAATATAGTTGTTCTATGTAATAACTTTGTTTTTCCCCCCTTTAGAATAGCTACTGTTAAAATATTTCCCCATGAAATACACTTATCAAACACTTTTCTGTTGATAAGATAAATTGGTTTTTCCAATAGTAACGTTACAAAGAGGTTCAATTATGCTCTTATTCCCCCAACCTGTAACACTACCAGAACAGAATAAAGATAAAGGACTTTTAGTTCTGCCAGAAGACTGAGAAAATCATTATTACTTTTGACTCTTGAAAAATCCTTTCCCTTCATAATTATTTATCATTTACATTTATACAGGAGTCTGTCGGTTTGCCTTCCATGTTCCGTGGGCTAGGGTTTGAGACAGCACCCCATTCCCTTTTGAGAAGAGAGATACCAACCTTAGGTAAGTGGAAGGCTAATAAAAGATGTCACTGGGGACAGCTAGGTGGTGAAGTGGATAGAGCACCAGCCCTGGAGTCAGGAGAACCTGAGTTCAAATTTGACCTCAGACGCTTAATAATTACCTAGCTGTGTGGCCTTGAGCAAGCCACTTAAACTCCACTGCCTTGCAAAACAACAACAGAGTCATAGTGCTTTGCTTTCTTTTTTCTTATCTTTGTGCTTTCTATCTCCAAAGAAATTGATCATTTAGAAAATTATTTTCAGTCTATAACTCTAGCCAATATTTAACCTTTTTTATTAAGGTAGAGGCATTTTAGGCCGAGGCTTGAGTTTTGAGAAGGAATCTAAAGGCCAAGAAGAGCTTCTGAACCAACCAACTTTCCCAGGCCCTTCAGTGTTGGCAGCTGGAGACAGCAAGATGGCATCAGTCACCCTTGCTTGGAATAGGTACGTGTTATTTAGTTCTCAAACAAGCTTAAGTTTGAGAAAGATAATTTAACTGACCTTGTGAGCAAAAGAAAATTTTTAAAAAGACTTGTTCTACCTATCTTCATAAACTGTTTTTGTAATAACAATCCTTAGGCATTTTCTAGGAATAGTAGGCAATTGCATTTCTTTTTGTTCACTAAAAAGAGGGATTTCCTGTGCAGTTTCCTTATTTGATAATGAATATTACCCCATTTCCCCTTTTAGGAAGTCTAATTCTAATTCTAAAATAATTTTTAAACTGAGTGAGGTACACTGATGTTTCAGTTCTGATATGGAAAGTGATCTAGAAAGTTAGCACTCAAAGTAGTTGGATGTGACTGACCATTTTGCTCTGCTTTCATAGTATGTTCTATTTTATGTCATTGTCTTAGATTTACTTTCACAAACCTCATTCAGTCTACTTTTTAGACTGTTCTGGGAATAATGTAGATTTGGAGATGATGAAAATGGAACATAGATAAAAGTACTGAATTTTTCAAAAATCTGTAATGTTTGTGAATTCAGGACACTTGGAAGAGGGAAGTTGGAGGTTCCTTTGGGAAGACCAACTATTGGCCTAGGCAGAGCGATATATAAAGTACCAAGTGATTTATCATCTCCAGATACTCCACTGTTATCAACACCATCACTACCACCATCCAAGTCCTCATTCCCCCTCTATCAAGATCATCTTCCAGATATTCCTGTCGAACAGATGGAGAAAAAGTAAGTGAGGAGCACTGCCTTTGTGACTTATAATGATGGGAGGCTTTCTTGTTAGCTGCTATATTTAGGTTTAGGCAACTGATATGATATGTTTCATAAAACCAGAATCCCAGTAGGATAGGTAATAACATTTTTTAGTCGTTGGAAGGGTTACGTGATTTCTAAAGAAGAATTAATGAATGATGAAAGTTATTGGATAATAATGATAGAGAGCAGAGTAGTGACTCACTGTTTCCCCTCTAGGTCAGATTTAACAAGACAGTTCCTTTTAAAAATTAAATATTTACAGATATTCTCTCCACTGATGAACATTTCAGCATCTCCATATTTTTGGTAGGTAGCTTCATGAATTTTTGTGGCCAAAGAAATAGTCGTTTTCTATTGATGATCCTCTCCAAAGTTAACTAACCTGGTCTTAGAATGGCATATATAGCGTCTCCAGGCCTGTTCTAGAAGTTTTTCTAGGTTACTTAGGGTTAATACTATACTGCAAGAAGGCAGCGTAATAGGACTTTTAGAGGAAGGATGCCTTCCTCTAAAACTTGAGTAGGGGGAGGGAGAAGAAAGTTACTGAAATCCTTCTTTGAAAGTTTATGCTTCAACCCATCCAGAATACTCATAGAGCTAAGTATTGATAATGGGGAGCTCTTAGATGCAGAAACATCCTTGCTTAGTGAAGATTTGTACCATCTCTGGATCTTATAGTCTTATTTGCCTGGAGCATGGACAAATTAAGTGCTCAGGGTCACACAACCAGTTTGTGTTAGAGATTGGACTTGATTCCAGGTCTCCCCGACTCTGAGGCCAACTGTCTATTCACTATGCCATGCTGCCTCTCTGTAACACTCAAATAGAAAAGGCAGCCCTGCTCCTCGGGGTTGGCTTTCCCTATCTGTAATGGCATCTCCCCCTCAAACTTTGTTTTGCATCTCTAATATACTTAGCATGTACTTTTGTTTAGTTGTATAACTACAACTTTGCTATTATCCTTTGCTAGATTGTAAGCTCCTGGGTGCAGGGTGTGTTTTCTTTTTTCTTTTTGATTTTGTATCTTTTAGAGACTAACATGGTGGTCTGCCCAGAGTAGACCCTTAATAAATGCTTTGTTGAATTGAATTTTCAAAATAGATTCAGCTAAAAATGTGTCTTCTAGTATTATGGAACAAAACTTGCATCTGGATGCTATGATTTTTCCTGATTTTTAGATATCTGAGCAAAATCATGAACTATTCTTACTTCCTCCAGCTTGTCTATTCTTGTGTGTTTTTTTTGGTCTGTGTGTGTGTGTGTGTGTTTTTCTCCAGAGAGCCCCTTGTGAAACAAGGATCAAAAGGAACCCCCCAACCTTTGGGATTGAATCTAGTCAAAATACACTGTCAGAATGAAGCTGTGTATCAGTATCATGTGACTTTCAGGTAATGGCAAACTTTTTCTCTTTTGCTCCTTCTAAAACTGAGAATTGTGTTGTGTGCAGGTCCTCTAATTTCTCCTATACTTTGGAGTGATATGTTGCAGTCAAATTGTAGGCGATTAGGGATTATAGATTTTACTTTATATCAGAATTTTTATTGTGATTGTCCTTTTGGGAGATCATACTATTTTCCCCTTCTTAAATCTTGAAAATTAATTTAATTGTTATTAGTTCTTTCAGTATGTCTGGCTGTAAGGTGATTCTTTTGATCCAATTTCATATGTGAAATAGTATGAGGAAAATAATTGGTGCCTGGATGTGATTTTTTTTTTGTTTGTTTTATTTTACTCTCTTGCCTTGCATAGGTAGGAGATCAGCTCCAATATTATAGAGAATTAGGGTAACAAAAATGTAATCTATCCTATGTCATAGAGGGGGAATTAAAGGGAGAGGACCTGTCAATCTCCTGAGTTATCTCTCTGGGACAAGTACGGGTATCTTTGGGGACCTGATTTTGGAAATGAGGTGAAGAATGAAAATTAGAGACAAGTAGAAGAAATGGAAAGAGCCTTGAGATAATTGCTAATGCTGTCAACCTTGTCCTTGTTTTACTGTGTACATTTGTGTGTATGTATGTGCCTGATATCATAGTAGTACAAAAGTTTCTTTTACTCTCTCAGAACTGATATGATTGATCTCAGGTCAAAAAGATTGAAATACTGCTTCCTGTGTACCTCAAGAAGATCAATCAAAGGTGGTCACAGCCTGTGTTTTGGGGGAACTCTGACCATAATATACCTAGAGTTTAGTCAAACCTGCTAAAGTTTATCCACTAAATGAACAGGTAGAGAAACCTGGGGCTGGATAGGGGTTCCTTGCTGCAGTCTGGTATATTATCTTTTACAAATATATTCTCCCAGTTTAATCACCTTTCCCTGTATGAGCTAAATTGAATTAGTATTTGTCATTAACCTAGACTCCCCAACAGTCTAGGTTAATAACATTGGGATGCAAAAAACTGTAAGATAGTCTCTTTCTTTAAATATCTTTCAATCTTATTGGGAGAAATAAGACATGTACTACACATATGATTCAGTGTTATAGAACAACTTATTTGAAATTCTTATCACTTGATGCAACATAAGTACAAATCCGCCATCTACTAGAACTAACTATACGGGGCCATTTTCATCCTTGTCTAAACAATTGGACCATGGACCTCCCTCTCAGCTGATTCATACTCTCCAGTCTCTAATTTGGATTAAATTGTTCAAACTCTTATAAGCAATGAACTGTTTCCAATGTATTTACTATGTAACACCTTCATTTGTCTCACAGTCATTTATGATCAAATGCCCAAAAGATGTGGTAGAAACAGAAAGTGTGATGAGAGGCCAAGGAGAAGCAGGACATTAGTGCGTAGTTGTGAGGAAAAGCTTCATTTAAAAGGAAAGGCTTGGGACGGCTAGGTGGCGCAGTGGATAAAGCACACCGGCCCTGGAGTCAGGAGTACCCGGGTTCAAATCTGGTCTCAAACACTTAATGTGTGGCCTTGGGCAAGCCACTTAACCCCATTTGCCTTGCAAAAAAAAAAAACCTAAAAAAATATAAAAGGAAAGGCTTGATGTAAAAGATAAGTAAGATGTGAATAGGCAGAGAATATAGGGGAAGGCCCACCAAGCCTTGGAACTGAATAACTAGTAAAGATTCAGAAATAGAGATAAACAGATTTAGGGGACAGTGAAAAGTTCAAGTGGGTCAGAGGCAAAAGATTTCTGTTGAGGGTTGGAGTTTGGGGAAAGATAATCTGACTTCACTCACTAAATATTAGGGAGGCTAAAAACAAAAAATATCAATGGTCCCTTGCCTGGCAACAAGAATACAGTTTGACCAACTTGAATTCCAGGTCTGCCCAACAAGAGGCAATTTTTGAAGCATTCTAGTCATGATGATAGAATAAGCTTTTTGAAGGGAACCAAGAACCCTCAACACTTCAAAAAAAAAAAAACCTTACAAATAAAAGCACCAAAAAGAAGAAAAATGATTTAAAAATTTTAAGAAATTAAGACACTTAAAATGAATAAGCAAAGCAAAATCCTGATAGTTTAAAAAAATACAGTACAGCTACTAAACCAGCTTAAAATACTAGAAGCAGTTTTGTGAAAAAAGATCCAATAGGAGATATTCTTAAATGTCCTTAGATGACTAAAAGACATATTGAAAGAAATTTAAGCAAGAATTAACACGATAAAAAAATAACAAGGCCAAAAGAAAAAAAATCTTTGGAGAAACAGAGCTGGAATTGAAAGATGTTTTTAAAAACTGGAAAGACATAATTAAGAAAATTACCAATAAGAATGCAGTAGGAAACCTGATTCAATACTCAACCAACATATTTAACTACAGTGAAAAACATTTATTGAAGACCAACTGTGATATTCAAAGAGTCTGTAGGATTTAAGCAAGGATTCCATCCAAGAATAAAAACTTTACCTCAGTATAAACTCTAACATTGTAACAAAAGGGAAAAGAAACCCCAGTTCAAGTCACCTAAACACTCAGAAATTATCTTAGAACCTTAATCAGGACCACAATAATACTTTTCAAACAGAGGGGAAAGGGCCATTGGGGAAAATTTGAATACAATTTCCATAAAATTAAAAAAATTGACCATGAACTCCATGAACTCCAAATTCTCAACCCAGCAAGAAACTATATTCTTTTTTTTTTTCTTTTTTTTAGGTTTTTGAAAGGCAAATGGGGTTAAGTGGCTTGCCCAAGGCCACACAGCTCGGTAATTATTAAGTGTCTGAGGCCAGATTTGAACTCTGGTACTCCTGACTTCAGGGTCGGTGTTCTATCTACTTCATCATGTAGCTGCCCCTGAACTCAGTACTCTTACAAATTGTTTGTACTTAATCCATTCCATGTGTCATGAATGCATTCTTTTCTCATCAACTTTCTGTAACTCCCCCAATTCTTAGTGCTTTCTTCTTTATCAATTTTATTCATATTATGCTTATTTATATAATATTATATCCCCTCTGTGGAATTTAAGCACTTGAAAGTGCAGACTACATTTTGTCTCAGTATCTTCAGTAGTTAATGTTAAGCAAATTTTTACTAAACCAATTGTTAACCTAGATGGCCAGAGACAGAGGTCCATTTGTTATATTGAATAATATGATATATGTAATGAATTCAACTTTAGTAATTTCTAGGGATCCTTCACACAGGTAGGTTTTGGCTCTGGGAAACAATGAAAACAAAGCAGGTAGAGAAATTTGTTTTAATCCTGACAAGTCTTGCATTCTTTTCCGTGCATTAAGAACAACTTGTACTGTCCAAAATAATAATGCACCCCCAAGACTATACAATCAACTTAGCCATTCCCACAGGGCTGGAGGCTGTCTATATTGTCTTATTTGGATGGTGACAGCTGATGTAATTGTTGTATTGTCCTACATGGTAGGTTTGTCCTGAGATCACTCAAGCTCCCAGAATGTTTTTTTTTTCCCCTTACCACTTATGATCATATTTATGTTCTCTGTGATATTCAGCAAGGTGGAGCTCCAAGGGAGGAGTAATTTAATAATTTGCAAATAGGTTCTTTGCAGTGAAAGTAATTAATAAAACTGACCTGTTTACAGGCACTCTTCTCTGATCTGCTCTGTCACACCCAGTTTAGAGACTGGCTCAGTTAAAATTTGGTTAACATTAGTTCATTTCCTTGCACAGAAATAGAAGTTTACTAAGTATTTGTTGGTTGTGTTGATTTGGATAGCTCTGTGATTTCTTCAACTTCTACTCATCAGTGCCTTCTTATCCCGCATAAGTGTCCATTTCTTAAGGATTTTCCCAGCATGCGGTGGCTCCACACAGCATGGCTGGGGACTTTTCTCTAGCTTTCTGGACATTACAAGTGGTGACCCTGTATCTCTCAAGGGCCTCTTGGACCTAGACTCTCAGGAAAGCTCTTCTCCCCTCACCTGGGCCTCCTTCTTCCTCAAGTCCAGCATTGCCTCTTGGAGCCTTTCCTACCTTTCACCCCATGGTCTCTGGGGGCTGATGTCCAGGCCTTCCTGGCTGGGCCTCCTACCCTTCCGGGCCTCCTGCATCTCCTGCCCCCTCTTGTCCCCCTTCATTCTGGCCTGTTCCCAGAGCCTAGAAGACTCTGCTTTGCCTCCACTTCCTAATATGCTCTGGTGCCCCCTGCTGGGGAGGTCTGGTGGTCCTCCCTGAGGCTGCCCTCCAGTGCATCCTGGAATACAGTGACTGTAGGTCTGTCCTGGGTAGGGCTGGGCAGATTGATTGGGACCAAGTCAGATATTAAATTGTTGACGTTTGTCAGAAACCTCCTAATGCCTTACATCTTGTAAACATTTTGATTATGCAGTATCTTTTGGCTGCAGTCATTTGGTTTGTATAATTTGGCATTGAAGCAGTCACATTTGAACTTAAATATACCTTTGAAAAACAGTCCCCCCCCCTCGTATTTATCTTATGACCCATAGAGTTCTTCTCAATGGAGTTTAAATCAGATTAGTCCTAGGCTGCTAAATTATATTTAGCTCCATTTCTTGGATACATTTTCTTAGTTTTTATATGTGGTATGTTATAAGGTTTAGTTGCAATATTTCATCTCTACTTGGAAATTTCTGTAACTGCCTCTCATATATGTTTCTTACAATTCATCATTCCCTCAATGAAGACAAGCTTTCCAGGTCTACAGGAAATAAATATAATAGAGGAGAAATCCTAAAACTTTTTTTGGGCAGGTACTTTAGAGGCCAGTGAAAATGGCATGGTTTTACGGGATCACCTGGACTTCTCACAACAGTGAGAGTGTTTTTCATTAGTCAGCCTATTCTCAGTCTTCAGTACTTGTGTCTCCTGCCCATGACAAACCTATTTTCTTTATAGCAACTATTTTTTAAATTGGTATTTTTGCTTTTCTTATGATTTCAAGAAAAAATCTGTGTCATCCCAAGAAGCAGAGATTCTTAACTTGGAGTTAGTTGGACAAAATTTATTTTCTTTTTCTCCACAACCTCCTCCCAAATCCTTTTGGGAGAAAAATAATCTTTGAAATAAATGCCCATAACTAATGCACAAGCAAAACAGATGGGCCATGTCTCAAAAAAAGTTGATTTTGTACCCTGATTCATTACCTTTGTCAGGAGCTTGATAGTTTGCTTCATCATCAATCCTCTGGCATTGTTGATGGTCAGTGTATCTACCAGAGCCTTTTTGAGTTGCTTGTCTTTACAATGTGGTTTTTATTGTATAAATTGTTCTCTTAGTTCTGCTCATTTCAATCTGCAGTGATTCATACAAGTTTCTCAGAAGCCATCCTTTGTATCATTTCATAAGGCACAAGCATATCCCCTTGCATTCATTAATTATCATTTGTTCAGCTATTCTAGTCATAACATGCATGTATGGCACAAAATCTAACCCTTGACCGATCAAAAACTACCCAAAGGTGAGAGAATCCTCTTGTTCCTCTGCTTGTTGTCAGACTTGGGAGCCAGCCTGGGCCTCACTAGAGGTACATACCCAATTATTGTTACCATCATTGAGAGACACCGTCTTAAAAGCTTGCCCATCCCAAGGAATACCTGCACCTCTATGTGTGTGCATTGTCCCCTCCATTGGACAGTGACTGTTTGATGTAGGTCCTTTTATTCCCAGCACTTGATTTGGTGCCTGGCCACAAACCCTTATCATGGGGATTGATGGAGCCCTTGGCCTCTTCTTGTTCTCCCTTTGTCTCACTTCTTAAGAAACCCGTCTCATCATCTGCTTGTGCCTGTCTTTAAAGATTGTTTTATGATCAGCTTGTTTATGCTGCTAAAGTATCTTGCCATTGTCATTTGGAATACCCACAGTTAGAATATTTTTGGGTCTGTGGGCTTTCATGAATTGTAACCACACAGCATTATCAAAGAAAAACCAGAAAGATAGGCTTTGGGATGTTTTTAGTTTGGGGGAATTTTGAGAGAGAAGGAAAAAAAATGAGGAGATGCTTTATTTCAGGGGGAAAATCTCTTATCGTCAAAGGCACTGCACAGTTTACCATTGTAATTTAGCCTCTTCATTTGTCTATCCCTTCGGTTCTGGACTGCCTTCTTTGTCTGTTGGCTTGTCTATAGACTGTTGTCTAGTGTCTGTCCAAGATACATGTAGTAACGAACTAGTTCCATGTACTGTCCATTCAATTGCACATCATTGTCTGGACAGTAGTCATTCTTCATATGTTTGATTTACCATTGTGGTTAGACTAAAGGCTTTTGGGTGACTATGAATCCTAATTTTAGGGAAATTATTTACACTAGCAAATGAGGTTAACAAGATATTATACATCTTCCTGTCTCATTTGTGGTTTTATATTTAAATAGTTTTGTTTTATATTTTTAAACAATGTGTAAGCTTTTCAAATTCTTCATTCCTTCTGCATTATTTTATAATTTTTATAGACTTCTATTGTTATTTTTTTGTTTGTTTGGTTTTGCAAGGCAGAAAGTCTCTGTTTGAGATCAGATTTGAACCCAGGTCCTCCTCACACCAGGGCCGATGCTCTGTCCATTGTGTCACCTGCCTACCCCACTTTGTCATTTTTAACAGGAAAATAACGATTCTGTTTTGGTATATCATTGCAATTTGTTCAGTTATTTTCAAGTTAAAATCAGTTAAACATTTATTAAGTGTGTACTGTGTGCTAAACACTGCTAAACACAAGATACAGAGACGAACAGTTCTTGAATTGATGAGTAGTCCTTTCCCTCAAGGAATTTTCATTGTATGAAAGGGTTATATAACATAAATATAAACAATTATAATGAAAGATATATATAGTCAGAGTGTTCTAAGAAAATTTGAGGAAAGAGAAGACTTTGGGAGATCATTGAAGATTTTGTGGAATAATTGAGCTGAATCTTGAAGGAAAAAGGAAGATTCTGTTGGATAAAGATGAGAGACAATTTCAGGCATGGAGGAATCCCTCCATGAATGACAAAGGCTGGAGATGGCATGTGAAGTGAGGGAATATCCAGTTTCCAAATTGGGTAGAATCAGTCCTTGAAAGAAGAGTGAAAGATAATTGTGAAATAAGGATTTGGAGAGATAGATTGGAGCTAGATTGTAGAGAATGTTAAATGCCAAATGAAGGAAATTTTATTTTTATCCTATTTGTATTAGTCATCTAGCTACAGTTTTTTTTATTTAGAAGGATGAACAGGGGAGAGGCTTTGCTTACTAGTATCCTATTTTTTTTATTTTTATTTTTAGATTTTGCAAGGCAAATGGGGTTAAGTGGCTTGCCCAAGGCCACACAACTAGGTAATTATTAAGTGTCTGAGGTTGGATTTGAACCCAGGTACTCCTGACTCTAAGGCCGGTGCTCTATCCAACTGGGCCACCTAGCCGCCCCTAGTATCTTATTTTAAAAAAACAAAACTTTGCCTAGGTTATTCTCCTTCTTTTATACCTTTGGGTTTTTATACCAACACATGTCTTACTATCACTACCTTATTCCATATAGAGCTTTCCCTTAACACAAAGAAATTAAGCAAAACTAGTTAAAAAACAGACACCGTATCTGTTCGTATATATGATAGTATCCCACTTCTCAAGTGAGATGAGGAAGATGAGTTTGATCATTTGGCTTCTGGAACCAGTATTGGTCTGTACCTTAGTGGGCTTGTACTTCTCAGCCCCTATAATACTTTTATTGTCTTTGACAATTTGATGACTGAAATGAATCCTCAGTTGTTTTAATGTGCATGTGTTAATATTTAATTGTTAATAATGTTCATTTCTCATAATACTGAGTATTTTTATATACTTTGTAACCCTTAATTTGGAAGGTATTCATATCCTTTCAACACTTACTGGGGAAAGTCTCTTGATATTTGTCAATTATCTTCATATCTGATATTTATTCAAGATATTTGTCGCAATACTTTTTTTCTCATTTGATAGTTTTTTCTCATTTTAGTTGCATTAATATTGTCCATGTAAAAAGCTTTTAGATGTTAGATGATTTCATTTGTGCTGTTCTTGCATCTTTCCCACTCTTTCCCTTAGTGGCATTTCACCTTCTTTTAACTTTCCTAAATAGTAAATTTTAATCCATATTTATGTGTTCAATCACCATGGCCTCCCATCCATCAGGTACTACATTTAAATTTTTGAAACCCAGACTCAATAACCTCATCTAGTTTCTTTTATTTGAAGTTCTTAAGTAGAGGCATAGTATGATAAAAGTGATGGTGCATTATAAGTTGTAGAAAGGACTTAAAGCAGATAAGGAATGACTAAAGAGACTTTTGTAACAATTCCTGAAATGATAAAGGCCTTAGGTGAAGACATTGTGATTTCTGAAAGGATAAATTTGGGACCAGGAAAATTGATGAGATTTGATGATTGATTTGGTATTAAGAGAAGTCAAACATGACTTCAGAAATTCTAAGTCTGAATGAGTAGACGAGATATAAAGACTGGGAACAAGACAAGATTTTAAGTCAGGTCTTCAATTTCTTTTTGCTCCCTTTCTGACTCTCCAGACTTTTTCTACCAGGTCACAGAAACCTCTTTACCCCAGAAGCTTATACCACCCCGAATTTCTCCCATTGGAAGGACCCTCTGAACCCTATGATGTCTGCTTCTGATTAACTGATTCCAGAAATATTGTTTTAAAGAGGATGCCCATTTTCATTTGTCTTCAGGCTATAATCCTGACCCTTTGAGTTTTTTCTACTTGCTGTGTGCCTTCATCACCCCCCCCCCCATCTCCCTTTATGTGTTGATTTCCCCCGTTAGAATGGAAGCTCCTTGAGAAAGCTACCTTTCTGCTTGTATTAATATTGTCAGTACTTGGTACATTGGCTGACCCATGGTAGGCACTTAATAAGCTAGGGTAACCAATAATATTATATAAAATTTTATCAAGGTATCTTTTAAAAAGAATCTTTTATCAAAGACTCTAGAGACACAGGAGTGAAATTGGAGATTGCTAGAGAGGAACAGTAAATTTGAGGGCCAAGTCTCCCCTTCTGTCAGAAACTTGGATGGATTTAGGAACATAAATGAAGATTAGGTTTGAAGAATGGGACAAGAATCTTGTTCTTCAAGATGAGAAGGAAGTATTAAAGAATTGGTGTAGTAAGAGGTTGAATGAAAGAAGAATATGGTAAAGGGCACTTAGATCAAAACATCCTGGATCTCTGTGAAATAAAAGATATACTCATTTGAGGGTAAGGATTGGAAACAATCAGAAAGCATTTGGAAATTTAAGGAGAAATAGTTTTAATAGCAGTTACAGTGAGTATACTAGGAACTCATGAAGAGGAGAATAATCGAATTGCTGAGTATCTACTGTGAACTTATCTAGTCAGTTGGGATGCAGGACATTTGTACCTGTGGTATTTTTTTGGGGGGGGGTGACAGCCCCTTGAAGTAGTCCTTCTGGTACATGAGATTTCAGTCCTGGGAAAATCTGTTGAAATTACTGACTTTGAATTTCCTTTAGTAGAATCTTCACCATAAAGGTGGACATGAATCACTCTTTAGCTTGGGATGCTGATAGGCCCATAGAATACCTCAGAGGCCTTCTAGCCTGTCCCCTTCATTTTGTAGATGAGAAAAAGGAGGTTTGAGAGGTCATGACTAGAAAGTGTCAGAGGTGAGATATAGTCTTTTCCTCTGTGATGCTATTTTCCTTTTAGGATTCAGGTTGCAATCAAAGTTATTAAATGTGATACATTCTAGAGTTAGCAGAAGTCCATTGCCATCTGTCTTCCTTCAAACAAGTATGTCGTTCATTTTTGGCCACAGATCTAATTTTATTATTCCTACACAGAAATCTTCAGGGATTCCTACTGTTTAAAGCACAGAATTCAAATTCTTTAGCTTAACAGTCAAGGATTTTTCAAATCCTAGGACTTCCTTACTTTCTAATATTTATATTTCTTTGCTTCCTTCCACAAACTATGCTTTAACCACACTGAATTATTTGTCATTCTTTGTACACATTCACCCTTGAGCCTTTGTTCACACAGTTTCCTTAGCCAGAAATGCTTTTTCCTTCTTCCTCCTACTTTTTATTTTTTTAAGTTTTTTGCAAGGCAAATGGGGTTAAGTGGCTTGCCCAAGGCCACACAGCTAGGTAATTATTAAGTGTCTGAGACTGGATTTGAGCCCAGGTACTCCTGACTCCAAGGCCAGTGCTTTGTCCACTATGCCACCTAGCCGTCCCCTTCCTCCTACTTTTAAAAATTTTACTTATATGTCTTAAAACCCAGCTGCCTCTTTCCTAAAGTTCTCACTGATTTCCCTCTTCAGAAATAAATCTCCTTTCTCTAGTCCTTACATAGCATTCTATACTATAGTCTATTCTGCATTACAGTATATTTTATTATATTTCACATAAATAATGAATATGATCTACTTTCTGTTTGCTGTCATATTTTACCCCATTTTTTGTTCACCTAAAACCTACTTTTAAATTGGAAGGTACATTAGGTCGATAGTTCCAAGGGGTAGGGCTAGAATTGTGGCCTATCAGAAGTGCTTCTCTCTGCCTTACTCTGTGATCTCTCTCTCTCTCTTTTTTCTTTTTTTAGGTTTTTGCAAGGCAAAGGGGGTTAAGTGGCTTGCCCAAGGCCACACAGCTAGGTAATTTTTAAGTGTCTTGAGACCAGATTTGAACCCAGGTACTCCTGACTCCAGGGCCGGTGCTTAATCCACTATGCCACCTAGCCACCTCGATCTATCTTTTTGATTCCTTTCTTGCAACCCCATGCTCTTCTAACCATAGTCTTCCCATTGGCCTTCTTGGGTTACAACATTGTTGAGAAAAGGCGTCATTCGCAGCTGATCAAGTAGGATAAAGTTCTAAACATAACCGGGAACATATATCATTCCCTCTTTGTGTCAAATCTATAGAGAAGAAGATTTATTCAGTGTTTACATACTCCCTTCTTTTCCTCTACCAAAATAGATCCTTTGTGCCTCTTCTTATGGTGCTAATTATCTTTTGACTTCTCCATCTTTTTTTCCCAGTATAATCCTTTTTTCATGTCTTAAATATTTTATATCAGTCTTATACCCTCACCCTCTGTCAAAGTATACTTCTTTCAGCTATCCTGTTGGAAGTATAATTATCAAGAGCCATATTCATTATCACCATCATGATCAATTTGTATCCACATTCTCTATTCAAACACCCTCCCTCCAACTCTCCCAATAGAATTGCAACCCTCATGCACTGAAGTAAATTGTCATATCATGATCAATTATACTCACATCCTCTGTCTAATTAAGTTCCTTTTAACTGTCATAAAAGAAATACAATTTTCTAGAGTTACAGACCTTGCCTTCCCATATAGTCTTATGGACTTTTTCCCCATTTATCTTTTTATGCATTTCTTGAGTCTTGTATTTAAATAAAGATCAACTCTTTTGTTCAGTTCTGATCTTTTTATTAGATAAGTTTGAAAGTCTTCTATTTTGTTGAAAACCTATCTTTTCCCCTTGAAAGAATATGCTGAATTTTCCAGGATATGATTCTGGGGGTGTAATCCAAACTCCTTTGCTCTCTGGAATAATCATATTCCAGACCCTTCAATCTGTGATCTTGAAGCTGATAAGTCCTATGTAAACCTGACTGGCTTCCTGGTATTTAAATTGATTCTTTTTGGCAGATGGCAGTATTTTCTCCTTTAACTAAGAATTAAATTTGACTACAATATTCCTTGGAGTTCTTACTTCAGAATCTTTTTCTGAGAGCGATTGATGAATTTTTAATGGTCTATTTTATCTTCTTGTTCTAGGATTTTAAGGCAGTTTTCCATGATAGTATGCTTCATGATACTTTGTAGACTCTTTTTCTGATTGTGGCTTTCAGGTATTCTAATAATTCATGAATTATCTCTCCTGAATCTATTTTCCAGGTAGGTCATTATTCCCAAGTAGTACTTTATATTTTCTTCTATTTTTTTGTTCTTTAGATTTTGTTTCATATCTTGGAGTCTGATAGAGTCATTAGTTTCCATTTGTCCAATTCTAATTTTAGGGTTTTGTTTTCTTATTTAGCTTTTGTGTTTTCTTTTCTAATTGGTTAATTTTACTTTTAGAAATTGATTTCTTTTTCCATTTGACCAATTTTACTTTTAAAGTTGTTTTCTTAGGTCAATTTTTCATAATTCTCCTGCATAACTCATTTTTTCTTCATTTTTCTTCTTCCTCTCTTCTTTGGTTTGTAATATGCTTTTTGAGCTCTTCCAAGAGTACCTTTGAGTTTTCACATGTAGGCATTTTTTTTCCTCTTTTTGAGACAGCATTTTGGTCATCCTAATTAGAGCTCCTGTTCCCTTTCAATTCAGACTGACCTGACATTCTATCTTTAGTCTCCTCATTCTTCCCCATTCCTCAAATACATTCTCTTCTTCCTAATATCTCTTAGAATCTCTAACTTCTTTTAAAGTTCACCTCTCACCCTATGGAATACATGTCCTAACCCCTGCAGTTTGTTGTGCTGTTGTTGCAATTTACCAAAGATAACCCAGGCCAGCCGCTTCTTATTCAGTAACACTTTATTCGTTGTTGAGTCCTCCAGAGTTGCATCATTGTGTCATCTTGACTCCTCACTATCTTTCAAACCACCCATCATCCTTTCCCTCCCATATCCAATCTATTGCCAAAACTTAACAATTTTTGCCTTTGCAGTGGTTCTCAAATATACCCTGCTCTCTCCTCTGATATTGCCACCATCCTGGTACAGACCCTTATTTCCTCACACCTAGACTATTTTTTTTCAAATTTAAAAAAAAAATTTGATTTATTTAAGGCGATGGGGTTAAGTGACTTGCCCAAGGTCACACAGCTAGGCAGTTATTAAGTGTCTGAGGCTGAATTTGAACTCAGGTCCTCCTGACTCTAGGGCCAGTGCTCTATCCACCGCACCACCTAGCTGCCCCCCCACACACCTATTGCAGTAGCTTGTCAGTTAGTCCCTGTGTCACAAATCTCTCTCCACTCCAATCCATCCTTCATTCAGCTTTCAAAGTGATTTTCCTAAAATTCAGGTTCAATCTATGTCACTCAGTAAACTCTAGTGGCTTCCTATTACCTCTAGGATCAAATATAGAATCATTCAGTGACCTGGTCTCTATCTCCCTGTCCAATCTTCTTACACTCTCCCCATCCCCAAACCCACCATCACTTTTTCTTCCATTCTACAACACTGGCTCCTTGCTGTTCTCCAAAGAAGATAATCCATCTCTGAGCTCTGGACATTTTGGGGGGTTGTCACTCCACTCTCCTCATCTCCACCTTCTGGCTTCCTTAGCTTCCTACCAGTCCCAGCTAATGCCCAACTTCTAGAAGAAGCTTTTCCCATTTTCTCTTATCTCTAGCACTTTGCCTTTGTTGATTTCCTGCTTATTCTGCCTGTGGCTTGTTTGTGCAAATTTGTCAGCAGATCATTTTCCCCTCAGGTTATCAGCTTGAATCCCCAGTGCTGAGCACAGACTTAATAATCGATTATTGATTAACTGACTATACCCCATAGTGCTCCACTGTTCTATCCTCTGTATTGGCATGTGCTTTCTAATTATGTGTTGTCTTTCTCTCAGCTACTTGAGAGAAGGACATGGGTTTTTTTTTCTTTCTGTCTTTCAAGATACCTGTTATAGCTATTTGCCCATAAAAGGCACTTAAGTTTATGGAGTTGACTGTTTTAATCATCTTTGTATCTAACCCAATGTTGAACTGATTCACATCTAGATAAATGAATGTCATTTATTTGGTTTCTGCTATTCCTGTTTAATTATGAATGTCACACTGAAATTTTTATCACAGCTTTGTCATGAAAGTATAGCCACTAGATGGGGCAGCAGTTATGAACATACATATCTAGCCCTCTTACTAGTGGTAGTTTAAGAAATGCTACTTTTTTCACTCAAATTGAATTTGAACTTTTTGTTTGATTCCTAGCCCCAATGTGGAATGCAAGAGTATGAGGTTTGGCATGTTGAAGGACCATCGATCTGTCACTGGAGATGTCACTGCTTTTGATGGATCCATCCTCTATCTGCCCATTAGACTTCAGCAAGTGAGACATAGAGGCATTGTTCTTTGAATGGAAACCTAGATATAGTCGTGTTGTTGGAATAGTGGGAAAACCTGTAGTTCATTAATATTTTATTTGTAAATTCCAGCTAATTTTCAAGAAAGTTTTTGTATAGAATTTCTTACATGAGAAGTAAATCCAAATGTACCTTCTTCTTCTTCTAGAAAAATGGTTGAAAATTTTTGCATCTAGAAGTTGAGATTTTATTTTGAATCCTTAACCCCAATGTATTCCTGCATTAGCTCTTGATTATAGGTTTTTATTACTTTGGGAATATGGGTAATGTTTTAACGAGCTCTCCTGGAGCTTAAGCATTTTTCAAATCCAGTTATGGTTTTTCCTAGATAATTTATGTGTAAAAACATGATTGGAATATGTTAAGGCTTGTGAACTTGCTATTTCAAATTTTCATTTGGGTTTTATTCTTGTTAGGCTGTTGAGTTGAAGAGTCAGAGGAAAACTGATGGTACTGAGATCAGCATCAAAATTCAAATGACCAAGATCTTGGAACCCAGCTCTGACTTGTGTATTCCTTTCTACAATGTTGTTTTTCGGCGGTAAGAATGAGTCAAGAATGAAGTTGTACTTGCTCTCCTAGAAGTATTAGGCTACCTGGATACTTTTGCTATTTTAATTTATTTGTCTTCAGTCTCCCTTTTCAAATTATTACTAATGTTCTTGAGGAGGATGGCCAACATTGTCAACACCTTAGACTTAAAGTTTTGAACAGTTAGAAAGGATGACAATGATTCTGTCTCAGTTAAGGATTGTATTCTCAAAAACTTATAGACCTGGGGCAGCTAGGTGGCGCAGTGGATAGAGCACCGGCCCTGGAGTCAGGAGTACCTGAGTTCAAATCTGGCATCAGATTTAATTAATAATTACCTAGCTGTGTGACCTTGGTCAAGTCACTTAACCCCATTGCTTTGCAAAAAAAAAAAACCTAAAAAAAATTATCAAAAACTTATAGGCCTAATGAGAGTTAAGTCTATAAAAGGATTAGTTTGGCAAAGAAACATGGGTTTTTGGGCCAGTAGGGACTCATGAAATTAACAAATATAATAAATACAACAAACAAATATAACAAATACACATACACACATATATTTACCTGCCCTTGGAAATGGTATATAAAAATATCTACAAAAATATTTCTCCTTAGTTATATTAGTTTTTCCTCAAGACTTTTTAAAAGTCCTATTTTTATTGATATCTTTAATGAATGTATCCATCCTCTTTCTTATCCATCAGTGCATCCCTTAGAGAGATTTTTTTTTTTTTTGCTAAGCAATGGGGTTAAGTGGCTTGCCCAAGGCCACACAACTAGATAATTATTAAGTGTCTGAGGCCAGATTTGAACTCAGGTACTCCTGACTCCAGGGCCGGTGCTCTATCCACTGTGCAACCTAGCTGCCCCCAGAGAGATTTTTTTCCAAAAATATTTTATTATTTATTTTTCCAACTGCATGCAAAGATAGTTTTCAAGAATATTTTTTTGTAAGGTTTTGAGTTTCAGTTTTTCTCCCTCCTCTTCTTTTTCCCTTTGATAGAAAGCAATCTAATATAGATTATCCTTGTATAACTTTGTTAAACATATATCTATCTTTATTAATTATGGTGTTGGAAAAAAAAGAATTAAATAAAAAAGAAAAAACCAAAAGAGGGAAAAAACCCCATAATATATAAAACTAATTTTAAAAAATGAAAATAGCAAGCTTTGGTCTGCATTCAAATGGCTCCATAGTTCCTTCTCTATATGTAGATTATATTTTCTATAAAATGCCTTGGAAAGATTTTTATTTTATTTATTTATTTTTTGGAAGGATTTTTAAAAGGTAGGGGAAAAGCCATTCAGCAGATCATCTATACCTTACCTATATTTTTTGGATATTTTTAATGACTGATCTTATTAGTTTTCTCTTCATTTTGAAAATGTATGTAACTTTCAGAAGTTTCATTTCATGTATATAACTTTCAGAAGTACTACTTATTTACTACTACCTTTTCAGGTTAGTAGGATACAATTTCCATTTTCTTTTTGCTAACTGAAGAGGGCTTTATTTTTGAGTTAAGGAAATTTTTTTTTTTGCCAGGGAAAAAAGACTTGAATTAAATACCTCAAAAGGGAAAGCATGATCTTCCATTCTTTTCTAGTGATGATAGACTGCACCAAGTAGGGAAGTAGACTGAATTTTTTTTTTCTTAGGTTTTTGCAAGGCAAATGGGGTTAAATTGCTTGCCCAGTGTCTGAAACCAGATTTGAACTCAGGTACTCCTGACTTCAGGCCTGGTATTCTATCCACTGTGCCACCTAGCTGCCCCTAGATTGAATTTTTTAATGTCACATTACAAGCAATGAGGTTGCATCAAAGTGTATATCTCATTTTACTATGGCAAATTATTAACCATGAAGTTATACCAAATATAAATATAAACATACATGCATGCATATATACATACATATTTATATAAAACATATTACTTAGTTTTGTTGAACTTGCATTTTTCTTTTTTAAAAATTTAATTATAAGGGATGACTTTCCAGTTAAGGGAGTTGAGAAGGATCTCAATAAAAATAAAATTTTATACATATACCCTCTTGTATGCATATGTGTATTTTTGTGCACGTGTGTATATGTGTGTTATGTACATATATACTCATGTGTATACCCACACTTCTGCCTCAAGATGAGTATATAAGTAACTTTCTTTCATATTTTAGAAATTATTTCAACTGCATAAATGTTGTCAGGAATTTTTTGTTCTCTACCAGAACACTCAATCCTGGAGCTTTCTTTTGGCAGGGTAATGAAACTTTTAGATATGAAACTTGTGGGAAGAAATTTCTATGACCCTTCAAGTGCTATGATACTACAACAACACAGGTTGGTAACATATTTCTCATTTTTTGAGTGTTCTTCACAAATTTTCCTTTTTTAGACATTAGAATGTTTTAGTTTGTTGATATAAAAACAGAATGAATAATGAAATAACATGATAAAAATTACAAAATCTAAACAAATGCTCTTTTCAGATTTTTAAATTAAAATCAAAGATGTTAGATTTGATTTTGTGAGTTATCAAATTCCATCATACAAGGGAGCAGTAGTCTCTGTCTAGTGTCATTGTTTAAATGCGAGGATAGAATTCTTTCTTCAAGATTCTAGATTAAAAAGCACCTTTTTTGTGCATTTTTTTTTTCTCATTTAAGGTTACAAATCTGGCCAGGCTATGCAGCTAGTATCCGACGGACAGATGGAGGTCTCTTCCTGCTGGCTGATGTCTCACATAAAGTCATTCGAAATGACTCAGTGTTGGATGTTATGTGAGTGTATGAAATGGTGGGACTGAGAAAAAACTATTCAATTTGGTGTTTGAGTTATTTGTGACCTTTAAAAAATAGATTGTATAATGGTGGTTTAGATAGAAGCCAGATGACAAGAGTTAAAGGTGTGGATTGTTAGGATGCTATGGGAAAAAAGGAAGTAAAAGAATAATAGGCAGTGTTGTGAATAAAAGTCACTTTGGCAGTGCTTGAATAAAAGTCTAAAAATCCAAGGATTATAAGGAATTCACACAGATTTCCACTCTAGTCTAAGACAGAGATTCATTCTGCAATAAGTCATTAAAGGATATTAACAGTTTTCATAAGAATTATAAATCAACCCAGTCATATGAAGAAATATTCCAAAATAATGAAAGAAAAATGCATTAAATCAACTGAGCTTTCATTTCATACCCTTCAAGGTGACAGATGATAAAACAAAGAAATAATATTAGAACACTTTAGGGAACTTAAACACACTAATGCATTATTGGAGATGGAAATTGATTCCAACCATTTTGGAAAATTATTTGGAATTATTAGAAACAAGTTACTAAATTGTTTAGATACTTTGATCCATTGATCCCATTATTGGGCCCCCAAGGAGGTCAAAGACAGAAAAAAAATCTTCCATATATATATCAAAATTTTTGTAGAAATACTTCTTATGGTAGCAAAATATTGGAAAGAAAACAGGTGGCTATTGATTAGTGAATGGCGAAAGAAACTAATATATGAATAACAAATTATAGAACTCTAAAAATTATGAATATGTAGGATTCAGATTCATAGAAACACATAAGAACTAATGCAGAGTACAGTAAGCAAAACTAGAAGAATTATATATTACTACAACAAAGTAAATGAAAATGACACTAGAAGACTACTGAACTCAAATAAAAAATATTGATTCTGGAAGGATGAAACATTTTTGTCCCTTCTCACTAAAAAGATGGAGGACTGATGGTATCAGTTGTTGCTTTTAACCACTAGTCAATTTTGCTTAACTTTCTTTTTGATAAGCAAGTGATTTCTATTGGGGAAAGGATATTATGAGAAATTATCTGGTGTAAACGAGCATCAATAAAACTTTAAAAAAGAAAAAAAGAAAGTTTTGCAGTAAAAGAAGAATTGTCAGGGTAAAGGAAAAATTGTTTTATTTTTTTTGAAAAGTTTTGTTGTTGGTTGTTTGAAAGGTAGGGGAGATTTGAACATTTTTAAAGGCAGGGTAAAGAGGAGCAATTGGAGTGAGTGATTGATAGTTATATACTAGAAGAGTCCTGGAAAGATAACAACAACTTGTTTCCATAGAGCTTATCATGGTGCCTTGTGTTCAGTAAGCACTTAATAAAAGCTTGGTGGCTTAACCAAGGATTAGTTTTATTATGGAGAAAACTGCCTTCTTTTGAGGTAGGAGAAGATGAGTAAAGAGAAGTTTTAAGTTATGAAAAAAAAGATTTGAGCTTATTATGTTAGATACCCTTGGTTTTTCCAAGTAAAGCAGAAGTTGTCATTTGAATAAGAAGGGTTTTTGAGATGTGGACTTAGAATAGACTTTATGGGGAATCTGCCAATAAAGGAGATATAAAGAAAAGCTGTTGAGCATCAATAAAAAATTTAGCTGAGATCATAGTTGTGCAACTTGGGAAGAGGCTGTTACCAGCTAAAAGATTCCCTATGTAGCTGAGTCTGCTGGAGAGGATGGAGGTAATGGGGAAAGTTGCTGGTGAGGATGCCTGAGCAAAGTTACAACTTCCCTGAGGGACCTACTCTGGAGCAAGAGGGAACAAAGAAGACATTTCAATAGCTAGGGGAGAGAGGAGAGTGGTCGAAGGTTAGATGATAACAAGTGAAAGTGTGGTTGTCTTGGAGTCAAGCCACATGATTGGTTTTTGAGGGAAGGGTGAGGTATTAATCAATATGCCTATTAGAGTCATGCACAGCTCCCCACATCCTCCCCCCATTACCCCCAACTTTGGAAGCCACTTCATTAACCCATATTCATTTATTAAGCACCTATTTATGCCAAGTAATGTGTAATATCTGGTGACACAAAACAGAAGTGAAGTCCTGGATCTCAGGTTGCTAATTAGCAAAGGGGAGACAATGTACAAACAACTGTATACAGATTGCATAAATAAATGCAAGGTAAACTGGAGATAAGCAGCAGAGGGAGTCATTAACATTAAGGGGAATGCAAAAAACTTTCTTGTAGAAGGTAAAATTTTACCTGGTGAGGAAACCATTAGGTAGAAAAACGGAATGAGGAGAAAGAATATTCCAAGCATGGGGAGGGCTTAAGGAGATCCACAGCCAATGAAGAGACTAGAGCAGAGAGACCAGAGTCAGAAGAGTCTGTAGGGTGATGAGGAAAGTGTAAGGGAGGAAAGGGAAGAGGAAACCAAGTTATGGAGAGCTTTGAATGCTCCTCAGCAGTAGTAAAAAGCAGAGACTGAAACTGAAAGAATTTTACCCTTGGAATTCATAGTACAGGGAATAAATTTGGGAAAAGATGGAAACTTTTCTTACTCCTGGTTGTCTCATCCCTAGTTAAGACTTTGACTTCTCCTGACTTTGCAAGGAGAAGCTGCTGCTATGGCATCCCTTTCCAACTCTGACTCTTAGTGCTGTGCCATCATCACTTCTCATCAAAACCCAGGCCTATCCCCCCCCCCCCCAAGCAAATATTAGGATGTGAAAAGGGCAGACATTGAGAGGTACATTATACTAACTATGGGAGAGGGAAGGGAGAGATCAGAAAATGCATCTTGGAGCTTTGAAGGACAGAAAGGAATTTAGAAGGTGAGGCTAAGTAAGAAGGAATATCACATGTATACAGAAAAATGATGTGAAATTAGGTGCAAAGGTACATTAAATCCAGAAAGTGATAGATTTCTGCCACGTACAGTTTTGATATATATTCTAAAACTTCTTAATATATTTAGAAACATAAAACATTGGTAGCATACCTCATCTTGAGTTGGCAGTTCACTTGCTACACATTCTAAGTATCTTTACTTTAGAAAATCTGTTTGAAAAAAACTTTATTTTTTCTATAGTTACCTCTTTATTTTCCAGTTATCCATATATTATGTCTTTTTGAACCTTCATCATTTAGATTATCATTACATGGTGTGCACTTCCAAAGAAGTGATTTTTTTTTAAAGCTCCAGGTTTTCCATAGGTTATTCACTTCTAGTACATTTAAAAAAAATTAATGATCTCAACAAATTAAAACAAAATAAGGAAGAAAATCACAAATAAAACATGAACTGTTTTCAGAACCAGATTATCTCAGATTTGAAATGAACCACAGAGACCAAAAAAGAATAAGGATCTTTCTGTGAGATCTCCAACAGGTGATTTTTCATTGTTTCCTTACAGATGGTCCTGTAGTTAGGGGGACTTATTACTTCCTAAGACAGTTCATTCTTAGAATGAACAAAAATTGTGAGAAAGCTTTTCCTCCCAAGTCTTCCTCTTTATAACTTCTGTAGATTGTCCTTAATTCTTCTGCCTTTGTAGTCAAGTATAAGTCTGATCCTTTTTCTCTACCAAATTCACTACCCCCCATACCAGACTTAGTCTGGCAAGTACATGAAGACAATTCTTATGTCCTCACCTAAGTCTTCTCCAAGCTAAATGATCTTCACAGGGAATGCATGGGCTCTGGTTGCTTTGCCATTTGATCACCCTTCTGGAAATGCTCTAGCCTTTCAGTGCCTCTCCTAAAGTGTGATACCTAAAAATGACATTATCGGCCTTTCTTGTTTTCTTTGACATTTGAAGTGTACCAGTGGATAGATAGGCCATGCAGTTATTCCTCACCCTTACCATTTGACTAATCTATCTTTTAAGGTCATATACTTCTTTATTATTCTTTACTTACTCCTCTACTACATGCTTCTCCATTGCCTTTTTTTTTTTAGGTTTTTTGCAAGGCAAATGGGGTTAAGTGGCTTGCCCAAGGCCACACAGCTAGATAATTCTCCATTGCTTTTTGAGTAGTACTGAATTTTAATTCTTTGAAGTCTATAGTGCTCCCTGGCTTTTAAGTTGTATAATAACACTGTTGCTGCTGGGTTTTTTTACAGCACTGTCAATTTCCAATGACTGCCTCCTCTCCCCCCAAAATAAAATACTCTTTTGTAATAAATAAACACTATTAAGCAAAACAAATGAACACATTGACTCTATCTGAAATTGCACATATCATCTCATATCTATATTCTACCAACTTGTAGAATATTGGTCTTAAAAAATGATAAACTTTCTTTTCAAGGACAAGTTTAGTATTATTTAAAGAGTGCTACACTGAGGTAGATAGTCTCGCCCATTCTGTTTATTTCTAAGCCCAACTCATTCAATTTGCATTATGATGCCTGAAGTATAGTTGTCAAGGAGAAGTTGTATAGGTTGTTTGTACAGCTTGTCTATTTAACTGCATGTCAGAGTCTGGACAATTCCATTCTTCATCCACTTAATTTTTCCTATGTGGATAGTCAGGCCTAACTCTTTGAAATGACTGTATATCTCATCCAGGAATTTCTGTAGGTTCCCAAACTTAATGCCACATATACAATGACAGGTTTAAATATCCACAGCTAGAGGCCTTCATCATCAATAGGGAATCCCTCTTTAGCCTGAACTCTGCACTGGATCTCCTCTTGACAATGGTGAACATATTTGGGGGCATAAGTCTCCTTGTTTTATGCTTCACATGATATCAGTGATCAGAGGGTCACTGAACAAGGTGATCTTATTCCTTAAAAGAAATACTAGGTAATTTTGATGTATACTTGGGAGATCCTTTGTTATAAGAAAACTGTTTAAGGCATTGTTTTGCTTTATCAAATCAAAAGCTTTTTTATAGCCAACAAAGAAGCAGTATGATACAGTGCTGGCCTTGAAGAAAGAAAGACCAAGATTCAAATTCTGCTTTTGACTCAGACACCTTTTGAAAGAATAAATTGCAGAACAATTGCTAGTCTGTATTGGTAAAGGATGTCTCCTCACTAGAAATTCCTTATGAATAAAAAACAATTAATCATTTATTAAATGCTTATTATGTGTTGGGCCCTGTGCTAAACACAGGCTACTGATACAAACCAGCAAAAATGGTACCTCTTTTCAAGGAGTTTGCATTCTAATGGAGGAGACAGAAAGGGATGGGGAAGGAGGACTGCATGCTTTGTGCTATGATTTGGAAATGACCAGGTAGGGACAAGAAGGCTGAGTTTCATGCTAGTTCAGCTTTCAGAGTCCAGAATCCAGAATCTAGTGGAAAGATGAGGAAGATGTGACTCCATACAGATGGCAGGTAAAAAGAAATCTATCTTGTGGCCCATCACCAAAGTTCTGGGGTCATTCCAAAAAGATTCCTTCTTGAAGATTAATCATTACTAACTCTATGACTTGTCCTCTTATACATACACAGACACTCTTTTTAGTAGGAATATATAAATTTAATTTCACTCTTGTTCTCCTCAGAGAGTTGAGTATTCTCTATGAGAACCAAGATACCAGCATATTAACATAGAAAAGGGTTTGTAAAAATGTACATTCATAACAGAGAAAGGTACCTGTATTCTAGCAAAAGCATAGTTCTATTCAATGAGGTGAGTGCTATTATTTGCTTTCAGAACATCATTCATAGCCCCTGGGAAAAACAAACAATAAACTCCTAACACCTCTGAGTGAAGTCCAGGAGTGAGGATAGAATTGAGGATCCCTCTGCATCCAGGGCCATCTCCAGTCGTCCTGATCCCATATCTGGCCACTGGACCCAGATGTAGGCAAAAGTAAGCAAAAGCCAGGTTACCCAGACCTTGTTATGGTTTTGATGAGAAAGCACCATGTCAATGTAAGTTGTTATTATTTATGCTGTTCTTCCTGATAAACTTATCACTCCCCATCTCTTAATTTAACTTGTTTGTAAAAAGAGGAATTGCTTAGTCTAATCAGTGCACTGTGTTGTCACAGAGAACTTAGACTCAGAACAGCAACAACAACAAAATAAAAATTCTCATGTAAAGCCCCAAAATGTAAGTTGTATTTTATTATTGAGGCTTTGGGCTCAAATAAACCAGACTTGATGAAGTTTTATTGATTTTTTAAATGTACATTTTGTTTTGATATAAGGTACTTGTCAACAACCCTTTTAAAGATACATTCCCTAAAACAGTTAAATTGTTATATACAAAAATGAGAGATGTAGCTTTTGACTTTGTCATTATGATAATAGTAGCGAACCATTATATTTGATAAGTTAATTACTTTTAATTACATTATTGTGGTCACATATTTATCTTTTACCTTTTTTTCACTCTGCATTTCTTCTTGGTTCAATCTTGACAACTTCTCAAATAATCTCCGCCCCTATTGCTGAATGCAAGCAACATATCAATGTCTTAGCATAGAATGGGTTTATGAAATATATATAAAGATTTAGGGAGCAATGCACTATTTATACCCCACTTTCAGGTGAGTGCCAGGCCTTCCTTCTTCCCTCCAGAAAATTAGTCACAGCTCCCGAAAGTAAACTCATATCACTGATAGGTGAGTTTTCAAAAACACCAGATTGTGGTCCTGTGAATGGAAAGAACAAAGGCAGACTGGAGGAAGATGTGAATGATGATGAAAAGCAGCCTAGGCAATCTGGGCAGAACTTTCTCTTATCTCACCATGTCAGCCCACTGCATTTCTAATGTGAAATCAAACACAAGGTCAGATAAAGTCAACAGCCTTTATCAAGTACTTAGTCAAGTGTGAGACAGAGTGTTCAACACTAGAAACACAAACAAGCAGAAATATAGTTCCTGCCCTCGAGGAGCATTGTCACTGCAGAAGGTAACACATAATGGGCAGTCCAAAATGGGATTTAGGCAATGAAGGCAGTATGGTGGCAGTATGGCTGGGAGAGGAAGATGTGGTTGGTCTGGATCTCCTCTTAAAACTGGTGATGGGAGGAACCACCCAGTCAGAAGGGAGATGGACTATGCCTTCCCAGTGAGAGAAGTCCTAGGGTAGCGTGAACTTCAGACTGAAGAGATTTCTGAGAGGGTCTGGAATGTGGATTGGAGAGGAATGGCTCCAAACTGAGAGAAATATAACATTTTTAAAGTTTAAATTTTATTTTTAAAAATTTATGCTGTTATTTTTCTTTCTCTTCTCCCCATCTCCTCTGCCCCAAGGGTAGGAGCCATATCCTGTTCTGACTATGAGCTATGGCAAATGGGTGTGGGCAAATTTGATGGTACAGAGGTAGCTAGGTAGCATGGTGTATATATCACTAGACTTGGATTTCAAAATTCTGCCCTCATAGGCTTCCTTTGTGACCTTAGGAAAATCACTTAATCTTTCTCAGTCTCAATTTCCTCGTCTGTAAAATAGGGATTTTAAATGGACTTTCTTAAGGGTCAAGTGAAGTAATATCTAAAGTATTTTGCAAACTTTAGAGCATTATATAAATATTATTATCTTAGAAACTTTACTGATTTGGAAAGTACATAATAACATAGGTGGGAAATCCTACAAAGTTAGCATGTTTCTTGCCAGGTTATAGTCTAGCATCTGGCACAATAGCAGGATCCATAGGAAGATCAACAAAATCTAGGGGACTGGTGAAAATAGTAGCCTGGGCTAAACTACAAAGATTTCTTTATCAGAGGAGTCAACACATATTAGAGTTTAGCAGAGACTTCTCTCTGTTTACTGAACTCGGTGTCAGACTGGTTTATATCTACATACAGGTCACTCTGCCCTCCAGCTGCTGAAATGCTTCAGGATCATGGCTGATTTCTAGGGGCAGTGGTTTGCCTTGACATTGCCACTACCTTTCGCCCTCCTTATATTTCACTTCTTTTTCTTGACTTTTTTCTCTTAATTTAATCTCCATTTTAATTATAAATTATATGGGGGCAGGTAGGTGGTCCACTAGATAAAGCACTGGGCCTGGAATCATTGAAGAACCAGAAGCCAAATTCAAAATCCAATCTCAGACACTTAGTAAACGTGTGACCCTGGGCAAGTTACTGTACTGTTGTTTGCCTTAGTTTCCTCAACTGTAAAATGGAGGTGATAATACAAGTACCTGCCTCCCAGGATTGTTATGAGGATCAATTGAGAAAATAAATTAGTAAATTGCTTAGCATAGGACTTGCCATGCAGTAAGCACTATTTAAGTGCTTATTTCTTTCTACTAGATGAGATGTTTGCTGAGCTCCTTAGAATTCTCAAATTCTAGGGGACAGCTAGATGGCATAGTGGATAGAGCACCAGCCCCTGGAGTCAGTAGGACCCGAGTCAGCTGCATGATCTTGAGCAAGTCACTTAACCCCACTGTCTTGCAAAAAAAAAAAAAATCTCAAATTCTTTCCCTACTTGATGAGAGTGTTGGGGTGGGGGGAGGAAAAGGATAAGGTGAAGTGGTGTGGAACTTTCCTGTAACCCCAGAGTAACATTGTAATCCTGGGGCAAAAGTTTAGATCCTTCGGAAAGATGGGGGCACATGATAGGGCAATGTTTTCTTGTCTTCCTATAGGCTCAGATACATATCTTTTGGAAATTCTTTGTAGAACAGTCTAGTTCTATGTTCTGTGCTTTGTTTGCTTGGTATTAGCAAAGCCTATAGACCGCGCCCCCCCCCCCCCCAATAGGCATTGCTAATACCAAGCAAATAATGTGTAATTATCAGTTCCTCTGAATTTGAACACCATCTGTCTCCTTTAAGAAACCTGGTGTTATAGCAGGCAAATTGGGGAGCCCTTCAGTCAGGAAAGATTTGGTGACTTGAAAGATTCTTTTATCTTTGAAGTTATTTTGAAGTTTGGTGATGATAGAGCTGGGTGAGTTAACTTTCTAGCTTTTTTATTTTTAGAGCTCTATGGATTTTTCTGTTGGCAAAGAATCATTTATTTTTCTTGACCTTAAGAAAGTTCTTAAATAACATTTCTGCAATAAGTGATCAAAGTTTGGCATCCATGAATCATTCAGCCATTCTAAATATTTCCAGCTATCTCCTCCATATGGGAGTGGAAAAATTATTTTCAAAAATTAAAAACCAAGTTATAGATTTGACTTTTTGTCATTATTATGTGTGGGGGGGCAATTTTTTTTTTTTAGGTTTTTGCAAGGTAAACAGGGTTAAGTGGCTTGCCCAAGGCCACACAGCTAGGTAATTATTAAGTGTCTGAGACCAGATTTGAACCCAGGTACTCCTGACTCCAGGGCCGGTGCTTTATCCACTGCGCCACCTAGCTGCCCCTTGGGGGGGCAATTTAATAAAATTTTTAAAAAGTTAATTCAGAAAACATCTTTTTAATTTTAAAAATGAATTAATGTAATAGGAGTCTAAAACTTATTTGACTGATGTAGTCTATCCATGTAGAGAATTCTGGGTAGATGACTTCTGGGGAAATTGTAGTGCCTTGGAGAGACTATTAAGTATATAAAGGTTGATTCTATAATTGGTTCCACTTCACATGGAATTGGGTAAGCTCTTTGATTGACTGTTAAGGTATTCAGAAAACTCTCAGCTTCAACTGTTGGTGCTTTGCCTCATCCCCTTCACTCAAGATAATGATGAAAGGATTGAAGTCTGAGAGTTTCAAAAGATCAAGCAAGCAAGCTGCAGGAATCCCAGAGTCAGAACAGGTATTGGAGGCAGCTCAGCATTGATGTGCCGTGGAGCATGGAATGGTCTTCAGGTCTCTCCTCCCCTTAGCTTCTCCCAGTGGAAACTAATATGAAGACCTTTCCAACACCACTGTTGCCTTTGGATTTGAATGTGTTGTAGGCAAATGTGCCCTTGGAGGTATTAGGAAAAGGGGAACATCTGTACTTGTTTTTGGTATCTTTGAAACACATATCCTTTTGTAAAAGTCATTTTAAGTGGTTAAATTGAGTTGGGGTGGGGGAGCAAGTCACTGGTCCCTAACAGTGAGGAGGGAAAATAACTGGCATAGACTGCCTGGAGAAGAGAGACATGCCAACTCCACTGGAACCCTTAGAGGTAAATGTTGCAGTCTGACTCGAAGAGAAAGGGCCAAGGAATATGTTTCATTCAATTTTGAAACAAACAAAAACTTCTTTTATAATAGTGCTTTTAAGCCAATTTCCCTTAGAAACAGGCATAGGTCCTGTTCTCTAAATTGGACTGTCAGGGCCTATTTGTGGCCAAGTCACTTTCTGATAACCCCTCTAGATCAAATCTTAGTGCCTTTTTTCCTGTCACTCTGTTACTTTCTTCTCTGTCCATACTTAAATTTATTTCAAAAGATGTTTATTAAGTTCCAGCTTTGTGCTAAATATTAAGGATATGAAGATGAAAAGAGTTCCTGCTCTGAAGGAATTCATTCTAGTGGGATCCAGTTCATTCCATACTTAGAAAAAGAAATGCAAAGTAATTTGAAGAGGGAGCAACTAGAATGGCTTTGAGGGAGAGAAGGAGTGACACCTGAGTTGAATCTTGGAAGAAGATATGGGTGCTAAAAGTGAGGTATAAGGAGAAGTATGGAAGATGCCTTCTGGGGGCACATGGATGGACAAGAGATGAAATGTCAAGTACAGGAAATAATGACTGATCCTAGTTTAATGGACTACACACACAGGAAATATGTGAAATAATTCTCTAAATGGATGACTAGAAGCCATATGATTAAAGCATTCAATTTCAGGTCAAGAAATTGGTATTTTATCCTAGAGGCAGAAGGCAGTTACTGAAATAGGAAGGCTGTTCTTAATCACTTTATGGGAGCTGGATTGGAAGGGAAGAAAGTAGAAATCAAATTAATATAAAAGTTTGGTGAGAGAGGATGAAACTCAATTAGAATGATGGTTGTGTTAGTGGAGTAGAATATATATGTATATGTATATGTATATGTATATGTATATATGTGTGTATATATATTTATATATGTAAAACATTTTCCTCCATTTGTACATAAAGTTATCAAAGACCATTCCTGAAATCTAGAAATACTATGCCTACAGCATTTTCTTGAACTATTGGTCTACTAACTGAAATGAAGTTTAGAATAATTTGTTCATTTGCTGATTTCTAATGATCCTTGTTTCCTGTCTTACATGAACCATGTGTTTAATAATATCTTCTATAATTTTGCTGAGAATTAACAGTAAACCATAATAATTTTAAAAATCTACCTCTTTGCTCTTCATGAAAATTATAGGAAAGTCAAGGTTAGAATGTATTAGTTCTGATTTTATTGGAATAAGATATATAGCATATCATAAAGTAACAGAATTTTGGAGTTGGAAAGGATATCTGTGACTCATATATCCAAAAAGGGTTCATCCAGCCTCTGTTTAACTATTTCCAGTGGGGAGAATTGAATACTTTTTGTGACTATCCATTCATTCTACTTTTGAGTACCTCTAATTACTAGGAAAGTTTTAGAGACACATTTGCCTCTTTGTGACTTCTACCCATAACTTTTGATTCTCCCAACAGGGACCAAACAAACATAAGTGCAATCCCTTTTCCAAATTCTAGCTTTTCATAAAATGAATTGAATATTTTATGAAATTTTATGAAATCATAAAATATTCAATTTAGTTAATTGAGTACTAACCATATGAAAAAGTAATTATTGTTCCTATTTGTATATGAGAAACTTGAAGTCACAAGTAGTTGGCCTTGCTGAGAGGGTGGGGGGAGAGAAGAGACAGAAATAGGCAAGGGAAGAAGGGGAGAGACAAAGAGGGCTGGGAGGCAGTAAAGGGTGAGATTGCCTGCCATGACTCCTGTTTTATTACTCTGTTCATGTTTCATTTCATTTCTTTTTCTCTATAGTAATGTTGACCTTTTGCTTCCTTTCCCCAAAGGCATGCCATATATCAGCAAAGCAGTGAAAACTTCCAAGATGAATGTACCAAGTTGCTGGTTGGCAACATTGTTATAACCCGATACAACAATCGTACCTATCGTATTGATGATATTGACTGGAATAAAACTCCAAAAGATAGCTTCATAATGTCTGATGGAAAGGAGATCACGTTTTTGGAATACTACAGGTAGTAAAGACTAACTGACTGTGGATTGAGAAAAGGAAGATGGCTGAACTTGAATCTCATTATAGAGCTTGATTTTTCTTAAATAATAAGCTAAGGAGTAGCTTGTGATTTTTGGCATATTTTTAAAATTTAAATTTCCCTGTTTACTGGTAGTTTCTCTTGTACTAAATGGAAACAGTATATATAGACTCCTAGACCTGTAGCCAAGAACACCTGACTTCAAATCCAGCCTCAAACCTCTACTAGCTGTATGACCCTGGGCAAGTTACTTATTATCTATCTGCCTCAATTATAGCATCCACCTCCCAGGATTGTGAAAATAAAATGTGAATTATTTGTAAAGCACTTCTCAAAGCTTAAAATTCTATACATTTAAACGGTCACTATTGTTACCATTATTATGCTGGTAGAGCTGATTGGGTAAGAAGGCTAGATGAAGAGATCATAAAGTTACTGAGCTAATGATTTGTCCGTATTTAGTTCTATCTGGTAATCAAAGCCTTTAATCTGATAGCAATAGATAACAAACTCTAGTCTATTAACCTTACTTCCCCACCATTTAACTTACATAACAAATTAATCTTTCTTTTGTATACTATTAGTAAATGACAATCTCTTCCTGATGAATTCCTGACAAGGACTGTTATACAAATATTGCGTCATAGAACTGGTTAAGAAGCTCTGTTAGTGGAATTTGTCATTTTAGGAATGAAATGTTTTTCTGAACATTTTTTCTTTTGCCTCTACCTTTGTCTAGCAAAAACTATGGAATCACAGTCAAAGAGGAGGACCAGCCACTTCTAATACACAGACCCAGTGAGAGGCAGAATAACCAAGGGAGGGTGAGTGGGGCTGTGACTTCTACATTTCTCTGTTAAGTTCATTGCTCCATCTGCAGAAAAGTTTGATAATTTTCAAGAATCATGACTTTATTATTATATTGTAGTTGTACAGTTCTGTCCAGCATTTTTTGTATGACATGAGTCTCTTAAGTTTTGCATTGACAGATCATCTGCCTATCTCATGAAGTTGTGAGGAATATATTTTAGGAATTGTAAAATGCTGTTTATATATAAATGTAGAGTTGACCCTTGGCACCTTCTCATGAATAATGTCCATAAAAAGACATTAAAAGTCATCATGAGCAATCTGAGTTAAATAATAGGAAAAATTTCTTGAGCATGAATGTTAAAATATCAGATCAGTTTAATCAGGGAAATTGTAGAATCTCATTCTCTTGGAGAAAGCAGTCTTAACTTTCTATACCACCCGAATTGACTTAATTCCATATTCTCAGATACAAACACTGAAGGCTGAAAATAGAGATGAGCTAGCTGGCCAGACTGGTCACCACAGCATGGCTGTAGCTGTGTCTTAGGTCTCAGAAGAGACATAAGTCTCTTTTCCTAGTTTTACCTTTTTTCCTGACAACAGCAGTAGTGTACAGCCTACTATTAGCTACATGCTTTTAAAAAAGTAACTCAAGCTAAGAAAGTATCTTATGTATTAAGGAACAAAATAAATTGACTGAAATTTAACTGCTTCCTTATTCAGAACCTTGTATTGCTGAATATGGCAAACCAAAGGATGTCCCTGAAAGCCATGATTATGCACAGCTAGACATGTAGTCTACAGTCAAGAGCAATGGAGACTGTAGGGTTTCCCCACCACATTTCTTGCTCTTCATTACTTCTTTCCTTCACTCTTTTCTTCCCTCAGCTTTTAAAAGGAGAGATCTTACTTCTTCCAGAGCTGTCCTTCATGACCGGAATCCCAGAAAAAATGAAGAAAGACTTTAGAGCCATGAAGGTTAGAATCCTACAGTCTCTAACACTTTATTAACCTGACAACTCTTGGGCTGGCTAGGTGGCGCAGTGGATAGAGCACCAGCCCTGGAGTCAGGAGTACCTGAATTCAAATCCGAGTTCAAACACTTAATGATTACCTAGCTGTGTGGCCTTGGGCAAGCCACTTAACTCCATTTGCCTTGCAAAAACCTAAAAAAAAAAAACCTGACAGCTCTTAGTTTAGGAAGATATTTAATCATTGAATTGAGAAAGAAGTGGTGTGTATATACTGACCTCCATTGTGACCTTAAGCAAATCTCTTCATTATGTAATACTTCTGGTTTTCCCCAGAAATTAGGGAAAAATTATTTTCTTCCAAGAGATTCAATAAATATTTGAATTCATAGAAAAATGCTATTTTAGAAATATAAGGGATTTGAAGATCATCTATTCCAACCCCCTTATTTTACCCCAAGAGGTAAAATGATTTGCCTAAGATCAAAAAGATAAATAAGAGCAATGAAATTTGAACCTAGAGCCTGTGATTCAAAGTCAAAGATTCAAAGAGCCATAAATAATGCTCTTTTCTGAGCAGTGAATTTTTCTAACCTTTTTGTAGAACTTCAGTTCCAAAAGAAGGTATGATATTAAACAGCAGCAAAGAGCCAGCAGGGAGGAGCAAGGCAAAAGAAAAGTGAATTTATCTGACAGGGACTGATGACTGTGAAAGGGATAGAGAAAAGTTCCTAGAGGGCCCTGTTCTTCATGAGGAGCAGACATGGGGTGAAGTGCTCTCTCCAGTTTGGAAGTAGCAGGGTCAGATGCTTATCTGAGATGAAAACATTGACTCTCATACCAAAAGCTTTACTATGAGGGTGTTAAAAAAGAATTCTTTCAGTGGGAAAATAGCTTATTTTTTAATGAAAACGTTTTCATGGTTACATCCCAGCCCATTCCCTTTTCTCTCAATATTAAATGATGATTATGATGAGCATTTATGTGATTGTCACTGAATTCAGTGCTTTCTCTATAGTATCTTCACAACTGTCTTGGAAGAGAGTTGCTATTTTGTTCCCATTTTAAAGATGAAAAAACTGAAGCAACAAAGATTAAGTGACTTGCCAGGGTCACACTGCTAGAAAGTATCTGGACCAGATTTTAACACTGGTCTTACTGAATAAGGAAGCTCTGACCTGAGCTCTATTGACTATGCCACCATCTATATCACAGCTAGAGTCTGAGAAATAGTATGCCTTCATTACCTCAATTCCTTTTGGTATATTCTATTCCTACTAATGATGTTTTTTGGACCTTTTAAAGACTCAAACTGGATTAAAATCTTCAAACTGGATTAAAATCATATTTTCTCCTAAATTCTGTATAATTATCGTCTACCTAGCTTATGTTAGCATCATCTGTTTTCAAGTATTTGTCTCGGATGGTAGTGGTTTGCTTTCAGTTTGATCATATAGGGTGTGGAGTATCTAGTAAAAGGTTTCTTTCCTGTTGCTCCATGCCAAAGTTCAAATCCACCCACTGGTCCTATTGCCGAATGAATCAACATCACAAAGTATTTTTATAACACTCACACACTTGTTGATGCTGATTAATTGCCTTGTAGGGTGTGGTAAGTGTACAATTTACCAGTCCCACAGAATAAATACAATTTACAAAGAAATTCATTCTTGCTTTTTATGCCTTCATATATAACTGCTGGCAGGGACCTTTCTCATGCTTACAAGCTGTCATTTGGTAAAGCTTGTTACAGCTCTAAGCTGGAAGCTCTCTAGACACATAATTTCTAGGTAGGGGGTTCGTAACCTTTTTTTTTTAATGTCATGGATCTCTTTGGCAGTCTTTTGAAGCCTATGGATTCTCTTCTCAGAATGTTTTAAAATACATTGGCTGATATCTTTCCTTCTTGAAGAGGACCAAAATGACATCACTGTGTAAGAGTCAAGTTACATTGTGTCTGACTGTGGCTGATCAGAACACTATGAGCTCAGAATGCTCTACCACAGATTGAGCGCAAATAGCCCATGTGAACATTTGGGGTGGAGTCTCTGAATTTGTGCATCTCGTGTTTCTTTTGAGCTACTTCAGTTCTGTTTTGCTCATAGAGCACAGTACTTGCTCTGATGAGGGCACTCCATGTTGGGCAGTCCTGTGCCACTGTCTCCCATGTCATGAAATCTGTTCCAGAGTTCTTAAGAGAGACCTTGTGTCCTTAAATTGCTTTTTCTGGCCACCATATGAACCCTTGCCCTGTGTGGGTTCTCCATAAAATAAGTCTTTTTGGCAAGTGTATTTTTGGCATCTGAACAATGTGGTCAGCCCATTGGAGTTGAGTGCTCTCTGCAGTAGAGTTTCAATGCTTGGCAGTTTAGTTTGAGAAAGGATCTCAGTGTCTGGTATCTTATCCTGCCAGGTGATTTTCAGAATCTTCCTAAGACAATTCAGATGGAAGTAATTTCAGTTTCTTGACATTGTGGTGATATATTGTCCTAGTTTCATTGGCATATAACGAAAAGGTCAGCACATGACCCTATAAACTGTCAGTTTGGTTATAATACTTCTTATCTCCCATGCTTTCCTTTGGAGATTTCCAAACACTGAACAAGCTCTAGCAGTGTATGTGTCAACCTCTTTATCAGTGTCTACATCTCTGGAAAGTATACTGTCAAGGTAAGTGAACTTACCCACAGTATTCAAAACTTTTTCATTTGCTATAACTAATTTTGAATGGTGTGCTGCTGGAGCACCTGCATTTTTTTGTTATTAATAGGTCAAAATTTGGACAAGCAGCAGAGAATCGATCCATGCTTTGTTACATCTCAGCTTCAGAGGCTGCACTGAGTGCATAATCATCTGCAAACAGAAGATCATGCACCAACACTTCCTCCACTTTGGTCTTGGCTTATAGCCTTTCAAGATGAAGAATTTATTGGCAGTATAGTAGCTGACCTTGAATGCCATGTTGTCCTCAATGAAGGCTTGATAACATGACTGAAAACATAATACCAAAAAAAGCATGAAGACCACAGCCTTGTTTCACTCAGTTGGTGACTGGGAAAGCTTGAGGGCATCATCCTCTATCCAGAAACAGGGCGTGCATGCTGCCCTGAAATTGACATAAAATACTGATGAGTTTCTCTGGGAAATGATTTTTTTTTAGGTTTTTGCAAGGCAAATGGGGTTAAGTGGCTTGCCCAAGGCCACACAGCTAGGTAATTATTAAGTGTCTGAGAGCAGATTTGAACCCAGGTACTCCTGACTCCAGGGCTGGTGCTTTATCCACTACACCACCTAGCTGCCCCTGGGAAACAAATTTTGATAAAATTTTTCCTAAGTCCTCATACCTGATGGCATCAAAGGCCTTGTCAGATCTATAAACATGTATAGATTTTTATTCTGCTCCTGGCATCTCTCCTGGAATTGTCAGGCAGAAAACACCATATCAACTGTTCCTCAGCTCTTTCTGAGGCCACATTGGCTCTCAGGTGATCATCTTCCAGGTGAAGGATCAGCCCATTAAGGACTCAGGCAAGAATCTTGCCAGCAATGACTAAAAGAGACTCCTGCTGTGATTGTCACAGGACATCTATTCCCTTTAACTTTATAGAAATGGACAATGTAGGCTTCCTTGAACTCCTGGAGGATTAACTTACTCTTTGCCATATAACCTAGAAAATTTTGGTGAACTTTTGTTTGAGGATGGGGTATAGTAGGGTGTGTCCAAAGATGACTAGTACCTCTGGTGTGAAGGTTGCCAAACCCTTGCCTGGGCTGCTTTCCACCTTTGATGTCACCTGAGCCACCTAACTCTCACCTGTGACTCCAAGAAGCTGTAGTATGCACAGTGCCACACTCAGGTAAATCATTTAGGCAGGTAGGCTAAACCAGGTTGAAGGTAATTGAGGAAGTCACAAACTCATCAGTGATTTGTGGGAGGTATCTATCCCAAGCCTGTGAAGTCTTCCACTGCTGGAATGAGTGAATGAGAACACTTCATTCCAATGGCCATGAAGGCAACTGAAGCATGTGGTTAGAGTTTGGTTAGCTATTGAAGACACCAGGTTCATCCACTGCATGCATCTAGAGCCATTCCCAGTTGACTCTGTCTTGCCATGCTAGATCATGATGACTTTGGAAGAGAATGAGGTGGAGGACTTCGTGTAACTCTGCCTCACTTAAATCCAATTTAGGCACACATCAAAAGATGTCACCCATACTTTACCATTCCTTCAAGTCCTCTGGTGACAGGCAAGTGACAAAACAGCAGGTGTGGATACACTGAGAACATAACCTGCACACAGGTGACCCAGGCCATAGGGTCGATTGCCTACTGAAAGCAGCAGTGGAATTCAACAGCCCCCTGGGTGACTGAGCAACCCTTTTAAGTAGTGCACTATTCTTCTAATGTGAGGAAGGGGTTAGAAAAGGTGCCCTAAAATTATCTGTTTACTCAACTCTGGCCTAATTACTACAGTGGTCTACAGTGTGGTTGAGAAACAAAAACATCTACAAAAACTTCTTCAAAGAAGATTCCACTCATCATTGGTGCATGGGATATGTGCATACTCATAAACAACACAAGATCTAATAGACCTGAAAGATGAACAGCTCTTACTGCAAAAGAACTTAGCAGATAGCCCTCAGTGAAACTAGACTGGCAAATGAAGGCCAGTTTACTGAAGTTGGAGCTGGATACATGTTTTTCTGGAGTGGTGTGGGAAAGGGGAGCATTGTGAAGCTGGGGTAGGTTTGACTATCAAAATTAATCTAGTCAACATTCTTGAATGTCTAGCAAAAGGAGTAAATGACAAGACTCATGACAATGAGACTGCCCACAAGTTAAAGAAAAATTTTATGAAGACCTGGAGACTCTTAAAATCAATGTACCAAAAGAAGATGAGCTTATAATTCTGGGTGACTTTAGAGTAGGTTCAGATTACCAGACATGCAGGGAGGACATGCATACCACACTCCTTGGGAGGAATGGAATTGAAAATAGAAATGGCAATGGTCACTTTCTACTGAAGACTTGTGCATCTCATGACATTCTCATCACAGTCACTATCTTCTGTTTATCTAAATGCAATGAAACTTCCTGGTTGTATCCTCAGCAAACATTGGCATCTAATAGACTATGTGCTTGTAAGGAGAAGAGACAGACACTATGTGAGAGTGACAAAGGCATTGTGTGGTGCAGAGTACTGGACTGATCACAGACTCATCCTCTCTAAGCGAAATATTCATATTCAACCAAAAGCAAAATGACTACTAGAAGAAATTAATGTCAAGAGACACTCTAATGAGTGTCTGTCTGAGCAGGAACAGTTTGTTTCTAACTTAGAATGAAAACTGAGCCAAAATGCAGTTGGCAACAGTGGAGCAGAAAAAGAGTAGGCAGTTTTCAGAGATCTGTTGTACAGCACTGAATTTGCTCATATGGGTCAGAACACTCACAAACATCAAGACTGGTTTGATGAAAATGATGGGAAATACAGAAGCTTTTAAATGAAAAGTGAAAACTCCACAATGTTTACCAGCAAGATCCACTTCTAAAAAGGCCTCAAAAGTAAAGCACAAGTGAAGCATAGAGAGATGTAGGATTCTTGGTTCATTAGGAAGGCAGATAAAATTAAGTTGTATAGTTACAAATCAAAGTGTTTTTATGATGTCCCAAAGACTCTATGGGCCAAAGATCTATGGTGCATCTCAACTACTCAGTGCTGCTGGACCGATGATCCTAGGACTGAACACTTCCATAGTGTTCTTTTTGTTTTGTTTTTGCAAGACAATGAGGAGTTAAGTGATTTGTCCAAGGTTACACAACTAGGTAATATTAAGTGGCTGAACTGAGGTCCTTCTGACTCCAGGGTCAGTGCTCTATCCACTGTGCCATCTAGCCACCCCAGTTGTGTTCTTTTTGTTTTTAGATTTTTTTTTCAAGGCAATGGGGTTAAGTGGCTTGCCCAAAGCCACATGGCTAGGTAATTATTATTAAGTGTCTGAGGTTGGATTTGAACCCAGGTACTCCTGACTCCGGTACTCTATCCACTACACCACCTAGCTGCCCCCCCCCCCCCAGTTGTGTTCTTAACAGACAGTCATCAGTCAATGCAGAAACCTTTGGTTGTTTACCTCAAGTTGAAGTCAGAAGAGATTTTGAATTCCATTAGGCTCCTTTCAAATGGCAAAGCACCTGGTACTGTTTCTAGTCCAGTTGTGATCTACAAGGTGGGGGATCCATTGCTTATCCAAAAACTGACTGAAATTTTCCAGTTATATGGCATAAGGAGGTTATCCTCCAAGAATTCAAGGATGCCTCCTTCGTTCATCTCTGTAAAGGTAAAGGAGATAGATTGTCCTATGACAATCACAAGGGTATTTCTCTCTTAGTCTTTGCTGGTAAGATTCTTGCCAGAGTCCTTCCCAATAGGCTGATCCTTCACCTGGAAGATGGTCACCTCTCTGAGAGCCAATATGGCTTCAGAAAGGATCATGGAACAGTTGATATACTGTTTGCTTCCCGACAACTCCAAGAAAAATGCCAGGAACATGAGGCAGCTAGGTGACACAGTGGATAGAGCACCAGCCCTGGAGTCAGGAGGACCTAAGTTAAAATCTGGCTTCAGACACTTAATAATTACCTAGCCGTGTGGCCTTGGGCAAGCCACTTAACCCCATTGCCTTGCAAAAACCTAAAAAAAAAAATGCCAGGAACAGAACAGAGGTCTGAATATAACATTTGTAGATCTGCCCAAGGCCTTTGATACTGTCACAAGGGTTTATGGAATATTACGCCAAAATTTTTTTGCCTGGAGAAGTTCATTAGTATTGTATGTCAATTTCATGACGGTGTCCTAGCCCGGGTTCTGGATAGTGGACAGTGCCCTTGAGATTTCCTGGTCACCAATGGAATGGAACAAGGATATATCCTTGTTCCCTTACTTTTAGCATGATGTTTTCAGCCATGTTATCAAATGCCTTTACTGAAGAGGATCATGACCTCAAGGTCAGCTACTGCTCTGATAGCAAATTCTTCAGTTTGAAAAGGCTACAGGGACAGCTAGATGGCACAGTGGATAGAGCACCGGTCCTGGAGTCAGGAGTACCTGGGTTCAAATATGGCCTCAGATACTTAATAATTTCCTAGTTGTGTAGCCTTGGGCAAGCCACTTAACCCCATTTGCCTTGCAAAAAAAAAAACTAAAAAAAAAGCCTACAAACTAAGACCATAGTGGAGGGAGTGTTGGTGCATGATCTTCTGTTTGCAGATGATTATGCCCTCAGTGCAGTCTCTGAAGCTGAGATGCAACAAATTACGGATCAGTGCTCTGCTGCTTGTGCTCATTTTGGTCTAACAATTAACACCAAGAAAACACAGGTGCTCCATCAGTCAGCACCACATCATCCATATGTGGAACCATTGGTTAAGCAAATGGAGAAGTTTTGGGTACTGTGGACAGGTTCACTTATCTTGGCAGAGCCCTTTCCAAGGAGGTACACATTGACAATGAGGTTGACACTCGCATTGCCAGAGCTAGCTCAGTATTGAGGAGGCTCCAAAAGAAAGTATGGGGGAGAAGAGGTATTAGACTGACTACCAACTGAAGGTCTACTGAGCCGTTATGCTGATCTCATTGCTGTATGCCTATGAAACCTAGACAGTCTAGCACCATGTCAGGAAACTGAATCACTTCCATTTAAATTGCTTTAGGAAGATTCTGAAGATCACCTGGCAGAAGTTACCAGATCCTGAGGTCCTTTCTTGAGCTACACTACCTAGCATTCTAATATTACTATAGAGAGTGCAACTATAATTTCAGACTTATGCTTGCCAAAAAAACTTTTATGGAGAACTCACACAGGGCAAGTGCTCACAAGGTAGTCAGAAGAAGCAATACCTAGGCAGCCTGAAGGTCTCATTGTGGAACTTGAGAATTGATTGTATAGCATGGGAGACACTGGCACAGGAATGCCCAGCATGACATGCCCTCATCAGTGAGGATGTTGCACTCTACAAGGAGGGCAGAATTGAAGAAACTCAAAGGAAACATGACATGTAAGTTTAGAATATCTACCCCAGGTCTTCACATGGACTATTTGTGCCTGACCTGTGGTGGAGCATTCTGAGCTTGTATTGGTCTGATCAGCCACAGTTGAACACATTATAATTTGTCTAAAACATGATGATGGTTTTCTTCAGTAATGAAGGACCAACCAACCTCAACTAAATATAATCTGAGCCAGGTGCTTTTCCATTGCAGAAGAGCTTGATGGTATTCAAAACCTCTTGCTCAGTAAAAATTTGTCTAGAGATTTTGACTTCAACCTGAGTTAAATGGTCAGTGATTTGAGCATAGATTGATCATATTCTGTTGAGAATGCTAAGGAAGATCCATCTCTCCAGGATCATGTCCTCATCACTAATCGGTGTGATTCCATCAGCACTGAGGAGTTAAGGTACACCATATGTCTTTAGCTCACAAATAGCCTTGAGGGTATCATAAAAGTGCTTTGGGTTATTACTATCAGTAATAAAATTGAATTTCATTTGCATCTCACTGAGCCAAGAATCCTGTATCTCCCTAAGCTTTGCTTGTACTTTACTTTTTAAAAAAAATATTTTATTAGTTTTCCAATTATATACAGTAGTAGTTTCTGCCTCTCATTTTTGTGAGGTTTTGAATTTTACAGTTTGCTCCACTCTCCCTTCCCTTTCCCAATCCCCCCACAGAAGGCTATACATTGATCAAAAATTGAACATGTTGAGAGAGAAATCATATCCATGAGGAGAAAATAAAATATTAGAGCTAGCAAAATTATGTTGACACTTTTTAAAAAAAGTTGAAGGTAATAGACTTTGGTCTTTTTAAACTGCACAGTTCTTTCTCTGGATACAGGTGGTATTCTACATTGTAGGTACTCTAAAATTGTTCCTTGTTATTGCATTGATGGAATGAACAAGTTCATTAAGGTTGATCATCACCTCCATGTTACTGTTAGGGTGTTGTACTTTACTTTTGATGGAGTTAAAAGCTACCTTCTTAGAGATGAATAAATGTTCTCCTGGCAAACCCTGGGTAGTTATAATTTTTCATTTAGCACCTTATGAATTTTCCCATCATTTTCATCAAAACTAGCCCTGATGTTTGCTAGTGTTCTGACTTAGATGAACAAATGCTGTGCTGTACACCAAATCTCTGAAAGCTGCCCACTCCTATTTTTGCTCCACTGTTGGCAGTTATGTATTGGTTCAACTTTCCCTCAGAGTTAGCAACTAACTGATGCCACTCAGAGAAGCACTCTAATCTACTAACATTAAGTCTTCTGGTATTCATTTTACTTTGGGGCTACCTCTTGTTGAATATGAACTGGGAGAGGATGTCTTATGATCACTTCGGCATTATGTGCCACACATTGTCTTCATCACTCTCACATCCTATCTCTCTTCTCTTCTGAAGGTAATACTTCCTTTGGTTTATAGGATTATGAAGAAAATCAATTATATTGAGATATAATTTTAAAAATTTTTCAAAAAAAGTTCACAAACTGGCTGCTAGGTGGTGCAGTGGTTAGAGCACTGGCCCTGGAGTCAAGAGGACCTGAGTTCAAATCCTACCTCAGACACTTAATTGCCTGGCTATGTGACCTTGGGCAAGTCACTTGAATCCATTGCCTTAAATTAAAAAAAAAGTTCATAAACCACAGGTTAAAAATTCCTCCTCTAACAGGTTGAAAGGAATGAGAGAGAGAGAGAGAGAGAGAGAGAGAGAGAGAGAGAGAGAGAGAGAGAGAAGAATAAAGTTACTGAAAAAAATTGAAGGTTTTTCTGATAAATATCTCATTTCTCAAACCTGTTGAGAAATTTATAAAAATAAATCATTTCCCAATTGATATATAATCAAAAGATAACGTTCAGTTTTCAGATGAAGTAATCAAGACTATAACCCTCTGAAAAAATGTTTTAACTTACTATTGATTGGAGAAAAGCAAATTAAAACAATTTAAGGTTCTACCTCCTGCCTCAGAGATTTATGTGCTAGTGGAATGGGGCTCTGTGCAACATTACCAGTCTCAGTTTCTCCTCCAGAGCCATCTGGGTCCAGTGGCCGGGACAACAGGAGAAGACCCTGGATACAATGGGAGACTCTGATCCCACATACCTATTAGATTGCTTCAAGGACAGAAATGGAAAATGATAAATGTTGGAGGGGGTATGGGAAAAATAAGACATTAAGGCATTGTAGGTGGAGTTTTGAATTGATTCAGTCATTCTGTAGAGCAGTTTGAAACTTTGTCTAAAGAATTGTGAAAGCATGAATTCCTTTTGACCTAGCAAAGCCACTACTAGGTCTGTATCCCAAAAAAGATTTACAAAAAAGGAAAAGGACCTATATGTACAAAAATATTTATAGCACTCTTTTCTGGTGGCAGGGAAATTGAGGGGAAACTCATCAATTAGGGAATAACAACAAATGGTATGTGATTGTGTTGGAATACTGTTCTATTGTGGGAAATGATAAGCAGGAGACTCAGAAAAATCTGCAAAGTCTTACAAGAGCTGATGTTTAGGGAAATAATACTGTGTTCAAAGTAAAAGCAATATTATGAGGTGATCAATTGTAAATGACTTAGTTCGGCCGGACTGGTGAGGAGGGGTGGTGCCACGCGGCTCCCATGCCCCCTTCTCCCAAGCCAGCGAGAGGCATCTATGGGGCCACTGCTGAGGCTTGACTCTATGGCGAGGACGAGGTGGAGGAGCACGATGACTGCAGCGGCGCCGGCAGAGGTACAAAAATAAAGGATAAGAAACCTTATTTTATAAAACAACTCTTCAATCAAGTGTAATATTTTGATGCTTGTTGGCATCTAAACCCTTTGTGTTCCTACTATGCCAGCAGCAACCGTAGATCATAGCCAAAGAATTTGTGAAGTTTGGGCTTGCAACCTGGATGACGAGATGAAGAAAATTCGTCAAGTTATACGGAAGTATAATTATGTTGCCATGGACACCGAGTTTCCAGGTGTGGTTGCAAGACCCATTGGAAAATTTAGAAGTAATGTTGACTATCAGTACCAACTATTGAGGTGTAATGTAGACTTGCTAAAGATCATTCAGCTTGGATTGACATTTATGAATAAGCAAGGAGAATACCCTCCAGGAACTTCAACATGGCAGTTCAACTTTAAGTTTAATTTAACGGAGGACATGTATGCCCAGGACTCCATCAAGCTCCTAACAACCTCGGGAATCCAGTTTAAAAAGCACGAGGAAGAAGGGATTGAGACCCAGTATTTTGCAGAACTTCTCATGACATCAGGCGTTGTCCTGTGTGAGGGGGTCAAGTGGTTTTCGTTTCACAGTGGTTATGACTTTGGCTATTTAATCAAAATCCTGACCAACTGTAACTTGCCTGAAGAAGAACTAGACTTCTTTGAGATTCTCCAGTTATTCTTTCCGGTCATCTATGATGTCAAGTACCTCATGAAGAGCTGCAAAAGCCTCAAGGGTGGCCTGCAGGAAGTGGCGGAGCAGCTGGAGTTGGAGCGGATAGGACCACAGCACCAGGCGGGATCCGATTCCTTACTGATGGGGATGGCCTTTTTCAAAATGAGAGAAATGTTCTTTGAAGATCACATCAATGATGCCAAGTATTGTGGGCACTTGTACAACCTTGGTTCGGGCTCCTCCTATGTGCAGAATGGTATGGGGAATGCGTATGAAGAGGAGGCCAGCAAGCAGTCATGACATGAAATGGATGGACAACAGGCCTTGGTGTTTGGAGCTACACATGTGCTTGTATATAGGTTTTATCTCCAGTTAAATCCCTTGGACAGTAGACAATAAGGCTTTTTCTTTTTTTACCCTGCCTTCTCAAACTGTTTTCTCTTTTGTCTTTCAGTACTAATTATGACCATTCCTTCCACAGATCCTGATAAGTAGAAGAGTCTTCAGGTTAAATTTGGCTGTATAATTAATCCATCTGTTAGCAAGCATGTGTGGCCAAGGGGAACATCCGTATCATACTCAATCTTTTGGTAAACATATCTAGTTGGTCTTAGTTTGTACCCCACACCTCTTCCCTCCCCATTCCCAGATTAACAAGCACTGACTGTAACTTATTGCCCTGTTTCATGTCTGTCCCTTCCAGTATGCAAGAGTTTTAGCTATTTGAGATTGTGGAACATCAATTTTGCACTTTAGAGAGTGACTCAGATCCACCGTTTTAGTAGAAGTTTGGGTTTTCCTTGCTATTAGCCTGAAAGTTGATCATTTGCCAGTTTTACACAACACTCTCTTGTTTTGGACCCATGGAACAGAGTCTATTTACTGTGCTGCAATTTGTTGACTTGGCAAAGCTCTCCTGAAAGGGAAAGGGGACTCCTGGAGAGTTGAGTCCCTGCTCACTGTCCCTGGGGCTTTGGAACCCCGCTCACCAGTGGCTTTTGGATCGGTCTCTGAATGGGCTTTGGGACTGAAGAAGTGCTTCACAGCAGCTTTCTGCCTGTGTGCCAGACCTGTCAGCACCCCAGTGGTGCAGCTGCGCCTTTGCCTTGGTCCGCTTCCTCACTCACTTTTACCCCTCCTTCGGCTGTCCTCACCCATTCCCTGTGATAGTCATATTTACTGAGCCCTTGTTTTGGCGACTCCACAAGTCAGTAAGTCCAAAGAGAGCAAGTCACCTTAGGTATGTCTTATACCAAATTAAATTAGAAGAGACGAGATTATGCTTTTGTAGTTGCTACAAAGACAAAAATGATTACGTGATTTGTTGTAAAACAACAAAATGACAAGACAAGTTAGAGTGAATAAAGTCACCTGAGAAGTGTAATGCTTGTTTATTTTGTGTGTATATCTTTGCAATATATTTTCTATATATTGACAGAATAACTGTGAAAATACTTTCTTAGCCATGTAGACAGGAGCATATGAGCAAGCCAGAGCATGTGAAGGAAGACTTTGTTAATGGGTAATTTAAACACTACTCAGAAATGATGATGGACGGCAAGTCATGGTGTGTGTGTTACCTGCACTTAACTGAAGTCCTATTAGCTGTTTGCCAGATTGGCTTGTTCCCTTGTACTTAACATTCTTTTCTTGTTGAGTTATGATGCTGTAACTGGGTGGTCCTTCTTCAGAAAAGTTACTTGCAAAACAGAAGGTATTATCTGTTTTTAAAGCTTTTGTAAATAAAGGCTTCAAAAATGTTTTCTTACATCTAAAAAAAAAGTAAATGACTTAAGTTATTCAGCAATAAAATGATCCAAGGCAAGTCTGAAGGACATATGTTGAAAAATGCTACCTATCCCCAGAGAAAGAATTGATGCTATCTGAATACAGATTGATATAATTTATTAATTTAATTATGTTTTCTTTCATAAAATGACTACTATGGAAATGTTTTGCTTGATTACACATGTATAATCTATATCAAATTCCTGGCCTTCTCAATGAGGTGGGGTAAGGAGGGAGGGAGAGAATTAGAGTATTAAAAATGAATGTTAAAAATTATTTTTACATGTAACTGGAAAATAAAATAATAAATAAAATTAATTAATTAATGAAAATAAATAAGAACCTCACTTCTAGAGCTATAAATGATAGGTATACTGGGTAATGATAGAACTTGTCACACTTTATTACATGGTCATAATCCAAATACCCTGGCTAATGACATATCAAATGGATTTTGATATAGAGACAGCCAGGTGCATAGAGTTTATAGTTCTAGGCTTAGATCCAGGAAGACCTAAGTTTGAATTCTGACTCAGATACTTATTTATTAGCTATCTGAGTCTGGCTAAGTCGCAATTTATATATGGGACTAACAACAGTTCCTTCTTCAAAAGTTGTTATGAAAATCAAATAAGATAACATCTATAAAGCTGTGCACAAAAGTTAAAATGCTGTATAAATATTGGCTATTATTTTTGTTACTGAATAGATTTTAGATCTAGGAGTTGAAAATGTACTTTTTTCTGGAAATTATTTTTAAAAATTTTATTAAAATCATTAAGACCCTGCACTTTATTCACCTTTGTATTTTAAGGAGGTTTTCCTCTTCCCACAGTTTTCAGATTTTTATTTTTTAATGTTTGTAGGACAAGCTCCTTTTTTAATTCAAATTTATTTTTATTAATTTAAGGCAGTGGGGTTAAGTGACTTGCCCAAGGCCACATGGCTAGGTAACTATTAAGTGTCTGAGGTAAGATTTGAACTCAGGTCCTCCTGACTTCAGAGCCAGTGCTTTATCCACTGTGCCACCTAGCTGCCCCAATAAGCTCCTTTCTTAAAAAAATTTAAAAAAGGGGGGCGACTAGATGGCATAGCGGATAAAGCACCGGCCCTGGAGTCAGGAGTACCTGGGTTCATATCCGGTCTCAGACACTTAATAATTACCTAGCCGTGTGGCCTTGGGCAAGGCCACTTAACCCCGTTTGCCTTGCAAAAACCTAAAAAAAATAAAATTAAATAAAAAAACTGAAAAAGTCTTAGCACATTTTTTTATCTTTGCATGTGCTGTGTGTTAGATCTTTTTTTTCCTTCAGAAAAGTTTTATTAGTGCTCCTTTAAAAAAAAATATCCCAATTACTAAACTTCCCTTTTGACAAATTAGTAGTTCAATAAATTAAACCAGTACAGTGCTTATATCACATGTTGGACCATCTCTGGGCTAAACAGTAGGAAGCATGTTTCTCCATCTGTGACATCTGAAGTCACAATGGGCCATTGCCTATATCTGAATTTTGAAATCTTTCAGTGTTATTTTCCTTTACATTGTTAACAAAGTTATTGTGTAATTTTTTTTTTTTTAGATTTTGCAAGGCAAACGGGGTTAAGTGGCCTTGCCCAAGGCCACACGGCTAGGTAATTATTAAGTGTCTGAGACCGGATTTGAACCCAGGTACTACTGACTCCAGGGCCGGTGCTTTATCCGCTGTACCACCTAGCCGCCCTTATTGTGTAAATTTTAAGGGGTATTTTATAAATCATTGTGCTGCTTGATATTCTTGCTAATTTGATTGGGATGGAGTTTTCATAAATCCACACTTTGAAAGCAATGCTTTTTATGTGGTCCTGAATTAGGAGAAGCAGTCCTCATGACCATTTATTCCTCTTCTAATTTTATGTAGGATTTGACCCAGCAGATCAATCTAAGTCCTAAACAGCACCATACTGCCCTGGGAAACCTCCTGCAGAAAATTTCAAAGAATGAGTTGGCCAACAATGAAATGATACGATGGGGGCTCTGTCTGGATACAGATGTGCACAAGGCAAGCTGGAGGAATGTGGGATGGGAGTCAGAATCAGTACATGAGATTTAGGGATGCATTAGGAAAATGAAAGGAGTGATATCCTGTTGTTTAATGGCTTTTTTTTGGATTTCTATCAAATTTGAATTTCCTTAATCTTTTATAATTCTTTTACATTTCCCAGGGATATACATTATATTTTATCAAGCTAAGGATGCCATTTGACATTTGTTATACTTGAATTTCTTAAAGGCTTTATATGTTGTTTTTGCTTTCAGGATTTCTTCTCCTTCCCTCAAATATGGCTTTTTAAAAATACAAACTATAGAATTTTCACACTATCCTATTTTCTAATTTTCTTCTGCTCTTTCCACCCTAAAGGCTCTCTGGATCCTGTGCTTTGTAATTTCTTCTTCTTTGACAATACTTTCATTTGCCTTATGTGATCTTCTGTTCCATATCCTGTCCTTTCTTTTCATTCTTTATATATTAGTTGTGATTATCTTGTAGTGCTAATGGTTGGAAGAACCCATAGAGATCAGTTAGTTCTACCTCTCCCTAGCCATTGCAACTTGAGCTACTTTGACACAGTTCCAATGGTTAGAATGTTTTTCTTTACATCAGGCCTAAAAGTACTTCTATAATTCCTCTCTAGGGATTCAAGTTTTACCTTCTGGAATTCAACAGAACAGGACTTTGCCATGAAAACTTTTCTCATACTTGGAGAAACCTTTAAGGCCTCCCCTCACCAAAACAAACAGTTTGTTTTTCTAAATTAAAAATCAATCATTTCTTCAGCTGAGATCCTCAGATCACATTCTCTATAGTGCCTTTGCCATCCTTGAAACACTTGAGTTTGTCAGTGTCAAAAATAGATAAGATATGAACCCCAGAATTGATTGAAGAAGGTCATATTCTAGATGGGGTCTGACCTGGGCAGAATGAGGTGGGACCTCCCTCATATTGAACACTCTTTCCCAAGATAGCATTTGCTTTTGCCATCATCTGGGAATTACTGGTTTTCTTTTCTGCTCCTCTTCTTCCCGTGCTATATTTAGTGCTCTCTATTGTATTTGTAGATTTGTGTGTAGTGTTCTTTTCTCTTGCTAAGTTTTTAGTTTAAAGTCATCTTGATCTACTTCATAAGAGTTTAGGCAAATTTATTTTTATGAACCTTGCTGCTGGGTATAGTCCATTCTAGTCCAAGAATCCTTCATTCTTATATTTCTGTCTACCTTTTGTTCTCAGCTTTTATTTGTTTCTTTTACTTTTTATGTCTTAAACTTTAACTATTTTTATTCTACTACTTAGAGTGACCTTAGTTTAGCATTAGCCTTTAATTTCATTAAATAATGCCCTATGAAACATACTTTTCTTCTTTGCTTTTTTTTCTTACTATCAGTTTTTATTCTTTGAAAGACTTAAAACTCATTTCTTTACCTTGAAGAGACCCTTTGGAATCCAGTTGCTATCTCCACATAAAGCACCAGTGGGTTCTAATTTAAAAGGTTTCTTTTATCTCTGGTGTTTATAATACATAATATGTGATACTTTTTTATTACCACATGACTTGAAAAATAAAGTGTTGGTTAGCTCTGAAGGAGAAAGATTATTAACTGAGTAGGGATCAGATTAAATTTTCATGGAAGAACTATCATTTGAGAGGCTACAAATAATTGGTAGGGATTCAACAAGTGAAGAGGGAAAGGGGGGCATACAAAGCATGGAAGACAATGAGCAAAGGCATGGGGGGGGGTCAGAATGCAAGTTTCTGTGAATGGTAGAGTGAAGAAAGCATGGGATGGAACTGGGACATAGGGTAGCAAAGGCATTTGTACTTCACTTAGGAGACTCTAGTGCATCCCAGAAGCTTTTGAACAAGGGGTGGCAATAAGAACTATTATTCTGACAACAGTAAGGATGTCTTTTGGGGCACTGTTGGAGGTGAGGGGGGAATTTCCTAGAAATTTCAACTTCATTTGGAAGGTGATTCCATGTCCAGGTCAGTATTAACACATTCCTTAACAGTTTCCTTATTTGTCCTAACTTGGTGATTGTGTTTATTCTGAAATTGCCAGTCTTAAAACTCATATTGGGTCAATACCCTTCATTTGAGCTGCTTATATCTTTTGGGTAACGTCGGATTTACATGTAAGTGATGTAGGGTCATTTTTCCCTTAAACTTATTATTTCTAATTTAGATTTCAGGTCGAGTTCTACCAATGGAGAGAATAAACTTGAGAAACAGTTCATTCATCACATCTCAAGAATTAAACTGGACTAAGGAAGTAACCCGAGAAGCTTCCATTTTAACTGTAAGTAATTTGTTGAACTGACAAAAAAAATGTTAGTTTTCCTGTGGTTCTGACAAGTAAAGTAGGAAGAGTTTGTTGCCATTTTTATAAAGACAAATGGTAGATTATGAATTCTTGACTACCCATCCAAAAGGATTCACTTCTTGTGCTTACTGCCTGGTTGGTAAGGCAGCAGAAACAGCATCCTCACTGATTGCTGGTTCCTCAGAATGAACAAGAGACATTGTGTTAACTTATTGTTGGTCTAGCTTAAAAGACAGTGAGTAAATTGTATTTATGGCTGATGAGAGAATCCATTGCCCTCTTCTATACCTCTTTCTTCCACGGTTCTAAAAAAGGTTCCTCTAGAATCCAGAGTTAATCACCATATTAAAGCAAAGTTTGAGAGAAGATAGCAGGGAAAATATGCTCAGTGCTTTATTGGCTACCTCATCTTAATATCTGTCTCTGATAAAATACAACAATTCTGTGGTAGAAATCAGGTAAGGCAGGACCAAAGCACATGGAGTGAGGAATGTATACTTAGTGTACAAACCAAAGACCTGAAAGTCTGTCCTGCAATAAATCAACTTGGAGCATTTGAATGTTTTCTGGTGTCTGCAGTACTATTTTCTATTTAAACATCTGTGACTGTTGCCAGGTTCCTATGCATTTCTGGGCGCTATTTTACCCAAAGAGAGCTGCTGACCAAGCCCGAGAGTTGGTTGGTATGTTGGAGAAGATAGCTGGCCCCATTGGTATGCAGATGAGCCCACCTGCCTGGATTGAACTAAAGGATGACCGCATAGAGACCTACATTAGAACCATTAAGTCTATGCTGGGAGTTGAGGTAAATGAGTTGAACTTATAACCCTTTTAAAATTGCATTTTTAGTAGTCACCTATTTTAAAGTGTCCCTGCTTTTATTAGCTCTCAGTAATACCTGAGAATCTGTCTTGCTTATGTCTACTTGAAATATCATATACATGCAAATATAATTGGCCTTTTTACCTTTTAACTGTAGTCATCTTTCTTACACCCTAATCCTATTACAGTCTATCTTCCATATAGACCTTAGTTTCATATGTTTTAATTTAGTGTCCAACAGAGAGCATCTGATTTCATTATCTGAGGGACTGGGTATGCTAAGTACTGTGGTGAGTGAAAGATGAAATAATTGAGGACACAGGTTTGATCTTCTGAGCATATGGATTTACTAATCAATGTATGCCAATTGCCTAACAAATCAGAACCAGGCCCCTTTTTCAGTTTAGGATTGGACCTGAATACTGGGAGAGACAGACTTTTGTACATTTAAAACACTTAATCTAACAAAGGCAACTAGTTAAAAGGAAACAATATGATAATTAGGTAAACTGATTTCTAATGGGATAAAAGATTAGGGACTTTCCAAGTTGGGAAGTTGGAGAGCAAACAGGTGCAATTCCTTAATTCAGAAAAAAAAGGTGTCCCACTGCTCTAAGTGTATATAAACACTCAAAGGAACATGGAAACAATACCTGATCAAGTTGAGGGCAGTTTTCAAATAAGCCTGGAGTGCTTGAGATGTACAATTGTGAGAAAACTCCTTGGGTCAGTCTTTGAATCTGACTGGTTCTGGTCAGCATAATATGGGTCCTTGGTTCAGGGAGAGGTGACCCAGTCTCCTAGCCTGCAGGACTAGATTCACACAATACAATAAAGTTTTCTCTCCGTTTTCTTACCTGAACACATTTTTTTCGCAAGACAGAATTTGAACTAGACCCAGAACTGAGTCACACTATGGAGGCAGTACAATTCCCATAATTAACCCCTTGCTCTCCTGATCCCTGGTGCCAGGAACCATCTTGCTCCTTTCATTGCTTAACTGGCACAGCCTGCCACGGTTCAGGGTTCACATTGTACCCATCTCAGCTGGCCCACCAAACAAGGACCCAATTAGCTAGCAGTAAAGCAATTTTGTGGTCATAGCGCACACAATTTTTTGACTCTTTATAAACAGTTGGTGAATTAGCTCAAGGAAAAAAGAGAGAAAGGAGCAAGTTTTGAGAAATGGATTTAAGTTTGATAAGAGCAGTGATAAAAGTAAATTCCCTTGATTCAAAGGCAATGTGACAAGAGACAAGGAGATATGAAAAGAGTGTTTTTCTTGCTAACCTTTTTCTGAGACCAAGTGATAGACTCACAATACAGATGGAGACATCTTTTTTTGGACATGATCAATGCAAGAATTGTTTTGATTGATTATGGATGTTTTCCCCAGTGGGATTGGATAAAAGATGGGAGGAAAAGAAGGCAATTCTTCATGAAAATAAAATAGAATTTAATTTACAAAAGAATAGTGTCACTTTGGATGGCAACAAATAGTCCATCTTGGCTGGATTGTAGAGAGTACAGAAGCAACACAGAATGAACCTGGGCATTTAAGATGGCACTTTAAATTGAGGGGTCTTATATGGCAGTCAACATTTGAACTTTGCTCAAGAAGCTATTAGAGATTTGCAGAAGTTGTTGAACCAGAGGAATGACCTGAAGAGATTTGTGCTTCAGGAAAATTGCTCTAGAAACTGGAAAGATGAATAGCAGGGGAAAGACAATGGAACTAGAAAAACTTGCTAAGAAGCTTTTACAACAATGGAAATGAGTAACAGGGAGAACCTCTACTGAAGTATTGGCACCTGACTTGAGTGGATGAATAGTGAGGCAGGTCACAGAGGTAGACAAGGACTGACAATGTCTGCTCATGAGAAGTAAAAAAAAAATAACTTGAGTTTTGGATAAAATGGATTCAGGTGACTGTCTTGGCAGTTCATCATCAGGTCATGACTTGAACCACAAATGAGAGAGAAGGGTGAGAAGGAGGAAGAGACAGACAAGGCAAACCTGTAATCAAAGCGGAAAGGTTATGGGGAGATCAGCAATCTGAGTGATCTTTGACCAAAGAGGCGCCCTGCATAGAGGAGAATAAACAAGGAGGCATTAGTGTAATATTTTTTTCAGCTTTCCTAATGTACAGAACATAATGCAAACTCCAAATGAAAATTTTAGTTTTTTTTTCCCCAGTTCAATAAATGACTGACATGTTGTTTGAAGTTTGTTCTTTGTTGAAGGGGAGAAAGAATCAATAGAATAGTTAGGCACACAGTTGACACTGATTGTACAGGGATATATACACAAAGCATTTTTATCAGCTCTATCTCTAAAGATTCTGTGAATCTGAATGGGGAGACAGAGAATAAGAAGGAAGCATCAAGGTTAAGAATTGTTCTAGAGGGGCACTGGCCCTGGAGTCAGGAGGACCTGAGTTCAAATTGTGGCCACCGCAGATACTTAATGATTACCTAGCTGTGTGACCTCGGGCAAGTCACTTAACCCCATGACCTTGAAAAAGAAAGCCCCCCCAATTTTTTTTTAAAAAAGAATTGTTCCAAGAAATTTAACAGTGAAGGAAAGAAGTAAATGAATACTAAGTATAGTATAGGCAGGTGGGATAGGCAGAAACTTGAGAATCAAGATAGACAGATGAGGAGCCAGTGAAGGGGGAAGACTGAATATGTACATACATATTGCTAGAATTAGACTTTAAAGGAAAAGGAATTGGAGAGGTAGTTAGAATAATTAGCCTTAATGCAAAATAGCACTATTGTCTATTCTATGACAAGAGAGAATAAGCTGAAGATGAAAAGCTAAGGGTGTTCTTGGTGAAATAGGAGACTATAAAACAAATAGTTAGCTACAATACAACAAAATTTTAAGTGCCTACCTTATGAAGATCATTGTGTTAGCCCTAAGAATATTCTTAAGGTATTCTTGTCTGTATCAGAGTTTACTCCTTGGTATGGTAGTCTTGGTCTCTCATCTATATTATCCATTTTATTATCACTCTTTGGAGAGGGAACATTTAGTAATATCCATGCTAGCTGGAGTACAATTTTACCCAATATATGTTTTATTTAACTTACTTCACATTGGCTTTGTTTGTCTCTCTGCCATCCATTAGACCAAGCAGACACTAATTCTACTTTATTCTCTCTCCCTGCATAATTAGGGAAGTATTTTGATATAGTATGTGGACATTTATTCCCTGAGAAATAACATTCTTTGCTCACCTTTGTTTGGTAGTAGTTATTTGTTAAGGAATTGTTTTATTTTCTGTAGGTGCAGATACCTTATTCTTCTATAGTTTTAAGCATTAAGATTTAGGGAATTCTGATAGAAAAGCTTTTCCCTTTCTTAACAAAATTAAGGATGAGGGTACTTGTGGAGTCTCTCTTGATTCTGGAATTTGGATGGATTTTAGAAATGGCTATTAAAATCTCTCTGGAGAATAGACATTCTGCTGGTGAGTAGAGCTGAGACACATACATGTATCTCTTTGAATTGTCTTCCTGAGAATCTCTATTAGCCATTTTCCTAGTCCTCCACCCCCACTTCCTGCATTGAGGCCTTGGGGATTATGTTCATAAGAGGCCATACCAAATTTCTTTACAGATTTCCTTGTGATTTGCATGCTCTAAATTAGGGGTTGTAAGATCCCAGCTAAGAAGGATTTTTATATTTTTTAAATACAGTTTTTTTGTATTTTAAAATGGAAAAACCATTCTTAGCTTGCATATTCCTGGCCCACAGGAAAGTGGTAGAAGATATTTTAAATTATTACTCTTTGGTTTGATCCTTAAAGATGCAAAGTGGCCATTCAGACATTTCAAGTTTAGTTTGATAAATTTCCAAGCCACAATTCCCTCAGAGATCTACTTCCAGCATCATCAGCTCCAGAAAATTTATCCTTGGAAATTCTGAAAGACAAAGACGGTTTTGCTAGGATCCTCATTTTAATTTTCAGTGAGTGCTGCTGAAGTTTCAGTGCCGCCAGCACCTGTGTGTCACTCACTACAGTTATTACACTGGCCTTCTAAGTAGGGCCTCCAAAATTTTGTCTTGTCTGGATTTCTAGAGATGTGTGACTGAGGAGGCAAAAAAAACAAATCAAAAAAAGTCTTTGCCTTCTAATCTAAGAGGATCTCTGAAATGACCCAGTATTAGTTCATATTTAAGAGACTCAGAACCTGAGATATTCAATTTATTGTTCACTGTTCAATGAATTCTCCCAAAGAAGGGCCCCACGAACAGCTCTGGCTTTCCAGTTCAGAGAGTTCAGAGATTTCTGACGTGTCTGTTTTGTCTTCCAAAGGGGAAAGTTCAGATGGTGGTTTGTATCATCACCGGCACCCGAGATGATCTCTATGGGGCCATCAAGAAGCTGTGCTGTGTCCAATCTCCAGTGCCCTCACAAGTGAGCTGGGATTAGCATGGGAGAAGCAAGAAGCTCAACCCAAGGTTTCTTTGGAATGTTGAGGAGATGGAGGAAAATATTTTGTAGAGTATGATCAGATCTCAGATTGTATCCCCCAATTAGATAAATGAGCAGCATATAGCCCTTCATGAATGCTCAACTAATTGCCCAAATTTAGTAATTTGCCTCTTGAGAGGATAAACTCTGGTTTTTCAGGGCTGATTCTTGTGAATGTGGACTTCTGTTTGAAAGAGGAAAGCACTTTTTCTCTCATCAACTTTGTTTAGAAGCATTTTCTCATTTTGTATGATATCCTTTTGAAAGTTTATTTCCCGGGGCGGCTAGGTGGCGTAGTAGATAAAGCACCAGCCTTGGAGTCAGGAGTACCTGGGTTCAAATCTGGTCTCAGACACTTAATAATTACCTAGCTGTGTGGCCTTGGGCAAGCCACTTAACCCCATTTGCCTTGCAAAAAAAAAAAAACCCTAAAAAAAGTATTTCCCTTGAAAACCCAAAGTTGAGGTTGCTGATAAGATAATGGCATCTACTAACTATAATTTCTTGAATAAAAGCAATAATAATATTATTTTGGATTGATTTCTAATCAGATTAGCATAAAATGATTGTATTCTGGGGTTGTGGGTTGTTTGTTTTTTTTTTTTAATTTCTTTTGGTTCCAGGTCATTAATGCCCGAACTGTTGCCCAACCCACCAAGCTATGGAGTGTGGCCCAAAAAATTTTACTCCAGATTAACTGCAAATTAGGTGGAGAACTTTGGGGAGTGGACATTCCATTGGTGAGTGGACCTTAGATACCCAATTCTTGTATAAAAATAAGATACAAGGGGTGGCTAGGTGGCGCAGTGGATAGAGCAATGGTCCTGGAGTCAGTTGTAGCTGAGTTCAAATTCCGACTCAGACACTTAATAATTATGTAGCTGTGTGGCCTTGGGCAAGCTACTTAATCTCATTTGCCTTGCAAAAATCTAAAAAAAAAAATAAAAATAAGATACTCATTCAGTATTAGTCTCCCTAAGGGTCCAAAAATAGTAATTTTCATAGTCTTTAGATATCTTCTCAACTTTCTTATTTCCACTGCCTGTCATTAGCATTGGTCATTGTCCTGCGTGTCCTGTTTTTTTGTATAGGAAGTAAAAGTCAGGTAATAATTTATCCCATTTTTGCTTTAAAAATAATTCTTTTTTGGTGATCAAGGACAACCCTAAGACACTTGTTAAGGAAAATGCCATCCATATCCAAAGAAAAAACTATGAAGTCTGATTGCAAAGTAAAACATAGTATGTTAACTTTTTAAACACCATTGTACATGTATAACTTTTACCAGAGTGTTCACTACCATGGAGAGGGGGGAGGAAAGGGAAAGTGGTAGAAAACTGTGGAACTCATAAACTTGCAAATGAATGAATGTTGAAAATTTCTTTTGAATGTAATTGGAAAAAATAATAAAGGAAAAAATGTCAGTTCTCTAACAGCCATTTTCTTATTCTCAGAATCAAAGCCTTAGAAGAGCAATCTATACATTTATTCATTTGTTTGTATATTTGTTTTGGACAAATCAAATTAATAAATGACAGCTGTAATTTAAAAAAATAACTACTTATTATATAAAAGATGCAGATCTTTGGAGATCAGTTAATAAATGAAGTGAGGAAGTGATAAGATTATTTTTTTCTCTCCCAGAAACAACTGATGGTGATTGGGATGGATGTTTACCATGACCCCAGCAGAGGGATGCGTTCTGTGGTTGGCTTTGTTGCAAGCATCAGTCTGTAAGTGCTCCTTATAGTTAGTTCCTCTAACATTTCATCTCATTTTAATTATATGTTATATGGGCAAATAACACATGGGAACAATGATGTACCTGGTATTCTGCTTATCTGAGGAGCTAAGACCAACACATGTGAAAAAATTATTCTAAGAACGTCTTTGACTTTATATATAATTAATTGGTAAATACTTTAATTCAGGAAAGGGTAAGATCTTCTGGATGGTAATATTCAGTTACACAAAGAGTATTTGGGAAATGGGTCCTTCAAGGACATCTCAATCTAGGGAAATACTGTGAACCAGAGACAAAGATGTAGATACATTCCAGAAGCAGTAAGAGGCAGCATAATTCAGTAAAAGGGGCTTCAGAGTGGGATCTAAGAACTTGGATTTGAATGTGACTCTGATACCTTTGTGGCCTTGGACAAGTCATTTACCCACTCTGGTTCTATATGAAAAGTGAGAGGATGGGACTAAATGACCCCAAAAGTCCCTTCTAGTTCTAAACCTATGGCACCTTGAGTTGTTCATGATTGGAGTGGATAATTTCTTTGGTGGGAGAAGAAAATTTTATAGGTAGATAAGAGTGGAGGCAGATTTTATAGGACCTTGAAAGCCAGTATAGGGAGTTTAAAGTTGAGGTAATAAGCAGTACATTACCATTTTAGGCTTTTAAGTAGAGGAATCATATTCTAGGAGCATTATTTAGAGAAGTTCAACTGCAGTATATAACTAGGGGAAATTAGATTAAACTAAAGAGACATTAGTCAGAGATTAGTGCGTCTTTTACCAGCACATAGGGGGTTATTGTAAAAATCAACTAGAGAAGTAATGTGAGTCTAAGACAGTAGGAATGTAGAAGAAACAAATTCAAAAGAAATTTCAAAGGAAGAATTCTTGAAATGTGATCACAGTCTTAATATAAGGAGTTAAGTTTAGAAATACTAATTTTAGCAATATTTACTATAAGCCTGAAGGATTTAAAGATGACTTAGGTTTTGAGCCTAGATGTTTCAGAGAATCACAATATCCCTGAGTTAGGGACCCCAGAGATTATTAGTGTCCAACTCATACCTGGCCAGTGAAACCTTCTACAAATACTTCTAATAAGTGGTCATCCAATTGATTGGCTGTATTGTCTTTATCCTTGGCTATTGTCTTTAAGGGATCTGTTTCGTTGAATAAGAAGTATAAATCCAGTTAGGTAATAATCTTCATTGAGGTTGTTGAGAGACAGGAGAAAACACACCATCTACTTAGTGCATTCTTTTTTGGGATAACTCTAATTACTATGATTTTTTTCTCTACATTAAGCCTAAATCTCCCTTATGCATCTTCCCACTCATTGTTCCAAGTTTTGCTTTGTAGACCCCTACAAAGCAAATATTACTATCTTTCACGTGAAAACCTTTCAAATTCTTGGAGATGTATATCATTCTTCCATAAATCTTCTCTAAGCTAAATATTCTAAGCTTCTTAAGTTGGGCCTCATGTTCATGATATCCACTCCCCTTGTCATCCTAAGTTACCCTCTTTAAGACACAGTCCACTTTGTCAGTGTCTTCCTAAAATGTTACCTCCAGATCCAAACATAATCCAGTGATGTTTTGACCATGGCAGAAAAAATGGGACAATGAATTCTTAATCCCAGAAGCTATGCTTTTTTAATGCAACCTAGGAAAGCATTTTTTAATTTGTCATTTCACACTATTGCTATTTTAACCCAAATGTAGAATTGTCCATTTTATTAAATTCCATCTAAGTGGCCACTCATTTAGTAGAGTGCTAAATTTGGAATCTTACCAGAGACACTCCCTGAGTGGCAGCTCTGACCCTGGAAAGTTACTTTACTTCTCTTCACCCATTTCCTAAGTTGCAAAATGGGGATAATGATAGTGTCTACAAGACCAGGGTTTTTGTGAGGATCAAAGGAGATAACAAATGTGAAACATTTTGCAGACCTTCACATGATCTATACCTGCAAGCTATTATTATTTAGATTACCCTATCTCATTGAGGTCATTTCATCCATTGTAGTGAGCTCTTCCTCCCAATCTCTTAAATTGAAATAATGAATGTAAAGTACTTTGTAAACGTTAAGGTACTTTATAGATTTAGCTGTTCTTTTGATTTTTCACTCCCTGTTAATTTTTTTTGTCTATCTTTAGAGTTCTGTTGCCAACTGGCAGATAAGGGATCTAGACAGGGAAGTCAGTTTTCTAAAAGATAAATTTAATTGGATTTGAGGTAAAAATAGTAATCACTAATGGAAATAATCTACTTTAAGTCATCAAAGAAAAGGGACTTGAAACATTGATTAGAGGGTTGTGAGGGTATATGATTTAATAAAATCTTGAAATTAAATGGGACCTTAAAGGTTATCTAATTTAACTTATGTCATTCAAAATCTCTCCCAACCTCACTTAACATTCCTGAGAAGTAGTTATCCAACTTCTGCTTGTAGATGTCTAGCAAGGGGGAACTTGTACCTAATGAAACAGCCTATCCAATTTTGTACTACTCTAAACACAATTCTTGCATTAAGCTAAAATTGTTCTAACTTCTACCAAGTGTTTGATGAGTTTAGTTGAGTTTAGTCTTTCTTCCAAATGACATAAGTCAAATATTAGATGCCAGTAATCTTGTTATGCCTACGGGCTAACTTGATAACATCCTCTAAATTGTTTTTTATTCCTCATACCATAAGTATAATTTTTGATCTGGAAGCTCTGAAATTTAGCTATGATATTCCTTGAAGTTTTCCTTTTGGAGTGTCTTTCAGGAAGTTATCAGTGCATTCTTTCAGTTTGCATTTTACCCTTTAGTTCTAAGATATCAGGGCAATTTTCCTTTATAATTTCTTGAAATATGATATCTAGATTCCTTTTTTTAATCAGGGTTTTCATTAATTCTTAAATTATCACTCCTTGATCTCTTTTCCAGGAAAGCTGTTTTTCAATGAGATATTTCATATTTTTTATTTTTTCTCTATTTTGACTTTTATTGTTTTTTGATTTCCACTTTATCAACTTGATTTTTAAGGAGTCCTTTTAAAATTTTAGTGAATTTTGTGCCCCTTTTAACAAGCCCTCAATTTTCTTTTCATAATTTTCTTGTATCACTCTCATTTCTTTTCTCATTTTTACTCTACCACACTCATCACTTCAGGAATTCTTGTTAGGCTTCTGTAAAAAATTTGCATTTTTCTTTGATGCTCTATTTGTAGCTGTTTTCACATTATGGTCTTCTGAGTTTGTGTCTTGATCTTCCCTGCATCCATAGTAGCTTTTCTATGATCAGATTCTATTTTTTTGTTATTTGCTCATTTTCTTGCCTTTTAAACCTTATGTTAAAGTTGCTTAGCCACCTGGGCATGGGGAGACCCAGTCCCAAGCTTCAGATCTTGTGTAATGTTTTTCAGAGCCAGTTCTAGAAATCTGCAAGTTTTTGGTGATTCCATGGTGGTATGATTCAAGAAACAGTTTAGTCGCTGTTTTCCTGGTCTTCAATATGATCTTTAACCTGCTTCCCTGTAACTATAAAGCACTCACACTTCTCTCTGCTCTTAAACTGTGACCAGGCCCTGTGCTCCCCTGTAGCTGCAAATGATAGTGCTCCTCCTCCCTGCCCTGGAACTGTGATCAAGACCTGTGCTGCCAGTGCTTGACTACAGATGGTTCTCTCTGCCTGTGAATTATGACCCAGAACTGAGGATGGGCAATGGAGTTGCCAAAAACACCTGGTCCTATGCCAAGTGTTAACTCAAGAGCCCTTTTGAGGGCCAGCTAGGTGGTGCAGAGGATAGAGCACTGGCCCTGGAGTCAGGAGAACCCTGAGTTCAAATCCGACCTCAGACACTTAATAATTACCTAGCTATGTGACCTTGGGCAAGTCGCTTAATTCCACTGCCTTGCAAAAATAAAAAAAAATAAAGAGACTTTATGACAGGTCTCTTTTTGACCTTGCTGCCTTAAGGCTATGGGCTCCCAAAGTAGCTGCTGCCACAAGACACTCTTGGGGCTGGCCATCCCCCTTTTATCACAGGTTAGTCCTGCCGCCCTCCTAACTTGTCTTGATCTGGAAAATTAACTCACTCTGACCTTTTGTCAGCTCTGCTACTCCAGAATTCCATTTAACCCTAAGGGGTTAGAAGGGGAATGTTGGTTGCTGCTTCTACTCCACCATCTTCCTATAGGCATAATCAGTAAACAATTTCTGTTCATTCTATCTTAGATGACAGGGCTGTCCAACCTTACTTTTAAAAGTTTTTATTGAATAAAATAGACAATATATTTTGATTTGCCATTTTAATGAGAGTTCTGCAGTAGCTCAGCTTCATTTACTAACACCCCCAGGCAGGCAGGCCACATAGACTACCCTGTAGTCTACAATATCTCTGGTATCTGTTTTCTTCTTTCATTATTACTATTACCAATCAATCAGCAAGCATTATGTATTGGCACAATACTTGGTACAGTAATACTCATTGAAGACCTCATTACCTTTCGCTTGGACTATTGTAGCAGATTCCTAACAAGTTTCTCTACTTTTAGTCTCCTTCCCTTCCTCTCCATTTTAGTCCCATCCTGCACATACTGGTCTGATTACATCATCACATTACTAAAATGTGTATGTACACACACACACATACCCCAAACAAAAATCAAATTAAATTGCCTGGTATTCAAGATCCTCCACTAGTCAGGGCCAAGATGGCAGAATACAAGTAAGAAGGCTGTATCCCCAAAACAGTGAATCATTTTTTTCAGGTTGTATCAGCATAAGGGGATAGAGGGCTCTGTGGATCCTGGGGATGGAAATCTGGCCAGGAGTACCCCATGCCAGACTAATCTGGTATCCAGGGACTCAAAGAAGATGGAGCTATGCCCAGGCAAGGCAAGACCCAGACCCCTGTGGGGCACTGAAACCTTGCCCCAAGGGCAGGAAGTAGTGCTCAGCTGTCAGTTTATTTACTTGGTCTTCATTTCTTGGTCACAGATCCAAGGCAGACCAGGGAAGTGTTCTGTACCCCAGGGTGGCAGTCCTGAGGGGACAGCAGCTGGGGACCATGGACTAAGCATTGAGTGAGAAGCAAGTTCACAGGCAAACAAGAACAGTGTTGCACTGACCCTTGGAATGGAGCTGAGTCTCTGCTCCTTCATTTATCCCTGCTTGAAATCTGCAAAGGAATATGAGGGGTAGGGTCCTACACCAAAAGGGAGGTTGTGGAAGGAGCTTGAGTTGAGTTTGGAAGGAAACGGTTGCTTCTGAAAGGCGAAGGGAAGGACAGAGCATATTCTAGGAAGGGGAACCCCAGAAGAATGAAGTGGAATCAAGGTAGCAGGTTTGGGTGGACTGTGAGGTATCCATGTGCTGAAGAGTTGAAGAGAAGATAACTTAGAGCTAACCTGAAAGGTAATAGGAGCATTGTATCCTCAGCACCTAGCACTGCAGAGTAGGAGATTAATAAGTATTGACTGAATTGAAATGAATCTCTTAGTGCCTGGTACAGGATAAATGTTGACTGATTAATTACTAAACCTGCCCTTTAGTATTTGAGATTCCTACTTTTTTATTGATGTATTTTTTTCTCTTTCCTTTACTAGCTCCCTCACCAAATGGTATTCCCGAGTGGTGTTCCAGATGCCTCATCAAGAGATTGTGGACAGCCTAAAGCTGTGCCTGGTGGGTTCTTTAAAGAAGTACTATGAGGTGAGGAAAGCCAGATTTGAGTAGTTTCAGAATATCTTCCTACTTGACCTCTGTAAATTTACAGGAAATATGATTTACTTGAAGAAAACCCAAATCATGTTTATTGGATTCCTTAAGCAGGTTCAAAGTCCAACAGTCACAAGTTCAACAGTTGGACAAGAAACTTTCAGCTTAGGACAGTAAGGTTTCAACTTGGCATTTGCTTTTTCGATCATCCCTATACCACTGCTATTATCATAGAATTAATTTAAATAATTAACATGAATTTTCCTGACTCTAATGATTAGGTCTCATCTTTTCATAAGACAAATATGAATTCACCCCCATCCCAGCCCAGAGAGCCAAAGTATACTGAGCCGTGAAAATCAGCACATAACTTCCATTAAACTGATACTGGGCTGGAGAAGTGGCCCGGGAATGTGTAGATGTGTCCAAAGTCAACCCTGATCTATATGACTTGGGCTTCTTAAGGATGGATTTTGACCCTTGTGAAAAGTAAGATATCAAAATTGTTGTTGCAGACCAAATCTGGTCTCTAGAATTGTTTCTTTCATGTAAATGAAGTTTTCTCCTGCAACACCTTATAATAGCATTTTGTAGTAGCATAAGTTAATGATCTATAGTGTACTTTCTTCCTATAGAGACTTATGAAATCATATCATTTAAGAGCTAAAAAGGATCTCATTTTACAGATAAAGAAGGTGATAAAATATTTTTTCCATGTCATACAGAGGTAGAGAGAGAGAGATAAAACCCATGACTTCTGACTGTATGTCCTATGCTCTTTTTTTTTTTAAGGTTTTTGCAAGGCAAATGGGGTTAAGTGGCTTGACCAAGGCCACACAGCTAGGTAATTATTTAGTGTCTGAGACCAGATTTGAACCCAGGTACTCCTGACTCCAAGGCCAGTGCTTTATCCACTACGCCACCTAGCCACCCCTCATGTTCTTTCTGTTTTATTATGTGACCTCTGTGTAACTGCAGGTACAAGTCTTCCTCTCTATTTCTTGTGTTTGCTTCTTTCTTCTGCTCTTGTAGCCACAGTCCTATTCCAGGTCCTAAACACCTTTTTTTTAATTACCACCTAGGACAACAGCTGAGTTCAACCATGTACTAAATTCAGAATGAACCTGCTATTTAACTGAACCTCAAACCAAAACCAAGCAATAGTTTAGGATTGGTGGTTTTTCAGTATGGAACCAAAGGACCAAACTAAAACTTGGAGGTGGGGGATGGGAAAATCCTATTTTGCCATCATATCATATGGAAATTTAAAATATATTTCTAAAAAATGTGAACTAGAATAAACCTTAGATTATAAAAATTATAATTATAGATTATAAAAAATTTTCTGAACTTAGTGATTTGTTCCATTTGCTGAATCTAACCTTTTGACCTCCATTCTGTGCTGTGTATAACAGGAAGGATCATTTTCCTTAAATATATTTTGATGCCTCCACTAAAGTTTGACTCCATTACCTCAGAATACAATTTCAGGTCTGATCAAACTGGAAAGCCTTTGAGTATGAGCCTGGAATAGCCTATAGACCTGTTATTTGAAGGGGACCAGAGGAAAGAGGCATCCCCTGAAATTTGGCCACAGAGTGATTAATTTTTTGTGCTATACCACTCATGAAGATCATCTGCTGAGGCAAAGTAGGGTTATGATCTGTGTTAGAGCAAAAACCCATGTTGATTCTTAAAGTATTGAAGTATGCCTATTTTTATCATAGGATTTAAAACTAGAAGGGACTTTAAAAATCAAGCCCAACTTCCTCATTTTACAATTGAAGGAAACAGGCCTAGAAAGATTGTTACTTGCCAGTTATCACATAACCCAGTCTCTTTTATTTCAAAGCTAGTGCTCTTCCCACTGGCTGTATTGTTCCTCACATTCACTGAATGGCTCCCAAATAAAAATTAAAACTCCTAAAGATATAAAGGTTTTAAGACTAACAATTTCCTAGTCAGTCATAATTTTGTAATTTTAAATACTGAGTATCTGGTGAAAGAGAGGGATGAATTAGTTATTAGTCTGTTGGAGTAGTGGAGAAAGCAGGATTTTTCATCCTGGATTTTCCAGGGTTTTCCCTGGTTTATTTTTTGTCCTTCTTTTTCACTTTAATTAATTTTTCCAACTACATGCACAAATAGTTTAAAACATTCATTTTTTGTAAGATTTTGAGTTCTACGTTTTTCTCCCCCACTCTAGCCCCTCATCCCTCCCCTTGACAGCAAGTAATTTGATAAAGGTTATACAGGTATAACTACATTAAGTACATTTCTATATTAGTCAGGTTGCCAAAAAATAAAGAACAAATTTTTTTTGAATTATAAAGATTTTATTTATTTTGAGTTTTACAATTTTTCCCCTAATCTTACTTCTCTCTCTCCACCCCCCACAGAAGGCAATTTGCCAGTCTTTACATTGTTTCCATGGTATACATTGATCCAAATTGAATGTGATGAGAGAGAAATCACATCCCCAAGGAAGAAATATAAAGCATAAGGGATAGCAAGATCAGACAAAATATCAGGGTTTTTTTTTCTAAATTAAAGATAATAGTCCTTGGTCTTTGTTCAAACTCCACAGTTCTTTCTCTGGATACAGATGGTATTCTCCACTGCAGACAGCCCCAAACTGTCCCTGATTGTTGCACTGATGGAATGAGCGAGTCCGTCAAGTTTGATCATCACCCCCATGTTGCTGTTAGGATGTACGGTGTTTTTCTGGTTCTGCTCATCTCATTCAGTATCAGTTCATGCAAATCCTTCCAGGCTTCCCTGAATTCCCTTCCCTCCTGGTTTCTAATAGAACAAGTGTTCCATGGCATACATACATGTACCACGGTTTGCTAAGCCATTCCCCAGTTGAAGGACATTTACTTGATTTCCAATTCTTTGCCACCACAAACAGGGCTGCTATGAATATTTTTTGTACAAGTGATGTAGAACATATTTTAAAAATTGGAAATACTCAGACACTTAATAATTACCTAGCTGTGTGGCCTTGGGCAAGCCACTTAACTCCATTTGCCTTGCAAAAAAAAAAAAATTGAAAATAGTAAGTTTTGGTCTGCATTCAGACTTCATAGTTCCTTCTCTGGATGTGTATGGCACCTTCCATATTAGGTCCTTTGAAATTGTCTTTGATAACTGTACTGCTGAGAAGAGCAAATTCATTACAGCTGATCATCATTAAAATGTTGCTGTTACAGTGCACAATGCTCTCTTGGTTCTGCTCACTTCATTCAGCATCAGTTCATGTAAGTTTTTCCAGGTTTTTCTGAAGTCAGCCCACTGTGGATTTTTTTTATTAAAGATATTATTTGAGTTTTACAATTTTTCCCCCAGTCTTATTTCCCTCCCCCCACCCCACCCCCACGGAGAGCAATCTGTCAGTCTTTGTTTCCATGTTGTACCTTGATCCAAATTGAGTGTGATGAGAGAGAAATCATATCCTTAAAGAAGAGACAAGAAGTCTAAGAGGTAACAAGATCAGACAATAAGATTTTTTTTTCTAAATTAAAGGGAATAGTCCTTGAACTTTGTTCAAACTCCACAGTTCTTTCTCTGGATACAGATGGCACTCTCCTTTGCAGACAGCCCAAAATTGTTCCCGATTGTTGCACTGAGCGAGTCCTTCAAGGTTGAACATCACCCCCATGTTGCTGTTAGGGTGTGCAGTGTTTTTCTGATTCTGTTCATCTCACTAAGCATCAGTTCATGCAAATTCCTCCAGGCTTCCCTGAAATCCCATCCCTCCTGGTTTCTAATAGAACAATAGTGTTCCAGGACATACATATACCACAGTTTGCTAAGCCATTCCCCAATTGAAGGACATTTACTTGATTTCCAATTCTTTGCCACCACAAACAGGGCTGCTATAAATATTTTTGTACAAGTGATGTTTTTACCCTTTTTCATCATCTCTTCAGGGTATAGACCCAGTAGTGGTATTGCTGGATCAAAGGGGGGTATGCTCATTTTTGTTGCCCTTTGGGCGTAGTTCCAAATTTCTCTCCAGAAAGGTTGGATGAGTTCACAGCTCCACCAACAATGTAATGGTGTCCCAGATTTCCCACAACCCTTCCAACAACGATCATTATCCTTTCTGGTCATATTGGCCAATCTGCCACTGCGAATTTCTTACAAAACAATAGGACTCCATCACATTCATATGCCACAACTTGTTCAGTCACTCCCCAAATAATGGGCATCCCCTCAATTTCCAATTTTTTGCCATTACAAAAGGAGCTGCTATAAATATTTTTGTGCATGTGGGTTTTTCCCTTTCTTATGATGTCTTTGGAATACAGACTGTATGGATCAAAGGGGATGCAGTTTTATTGTCCTTTGAGCAGAGTTCCAAAGTGCTCTTCAGAATAGTTGAATTAGTATGCAACTCTACCAGCAGTGCATTAGCATCCCAGTTTTCCTACATCCCTTCCACCATTGAACATTTTCCTTTTTTTGTCATATTGACCAATCTGATAGGTGTGAGGTGGTACCTCAAAGTTGTTTTAATTTGTGTTTCTCTAATCAATATATGACTTAAAGCATTTTTTCATATTAGTATTGATAACTTTAATTTCTTCATCTGAAAACTGTTTATATCCTTTGACCATTTATCAATTGGAAATGACTGTATTCTTATCAATTTGACTCAGTTCTCTATTGATGGGTATTCTCTCTTTTAAGAAAAATAAAATAATATTCTTTTATCACATACACCATGTACCCTGGTTTTCTGATTTATAGAATATGACGTAGACATATAGTAGGCAATAAAGATTTCTTCACTGGGGCTCGGACAATATATCATTTCAGTAGAATAGTATTTGATAATATATTAGTTGAACTTAAATTTTCATCTTTTTTTATCTTAGATTATAAATTCTTTGAGATTAGGTACCATGTCCTCTTATTTCCTTTGTAACTAAACTTTCCAAAGGGCAGAAATTTGAAGACATCTGATTAACAAAAGGAATATCTTTTTTTTTTAATTTTTTTTGCAAGGCAAATGGGGTTAAGTGGCTTGCCCAAGGCCACACAGCTAGGTAATTATTAAGTGTCTGAGCCCACATTTGAACCCAGGTACTCCTGACTCCAAGGCCAGTGCTTTATCCACTATGCCACCTAGCCACCCCTTAAATGAAAGAGCTGGAGGGTTTATTATTATTATTATTATTATTATTATTATTATTATTATTATTATTATTATTATTATTTTAGGTTTTTGCAAGGCAATGGGGTTAAGGGGCTTGCCCAAGGCCACACAGCTAGGTAATTATTAAGTGTCTGAGGTCGGATTTGAACTCAGGTACTCCTGACTCCAGGGCCGGTGCTCTATCCAGTGCACCACCTAGCCGCCCACAAAAGGAATATCTTAAGAGAAGCAAGAGTAATTGAATCAATAATCTCTTATGCTTTCACCAAAGAAAGTTAAGATTTCTTTGGACCTCTCTTTCCCTACCTCTAGCATAAATAACAAGATCTTAGGCTCAAAATAGGAAGGGACCTTTGAGATCATCTAGGTTAAATCTATTAAGCCTCTGTATATATGTGTATATATGGATATCTATCTATCTAGATAGAGAGATGTAGGTATATTTCTATTCAAACTCTGAGACCCAGAAAAGATTAATGATTGTCCCCAAAATACAAAGGTAGTAAGTGATAGAGTCAGGATTTGAACCCAATGTGTACTGGTTTCAGGATGCGCAAACAAATTACATAATTATAAATGAAGTATCTTGAGTTTCTCAGGAAAAAGATATTATTAACATATAAAAGTATGACTTGTGATCTAGATAGGATCACAAGGATTCATTGAAAGGTTTCTCTGATTTCAAGCATATATTTTCAGTTGAGGTAAATTATCTGCAATGCATTATGAGAATAAAGTTCAGAAATTGCCCAATTTTATCTGTTTGGGGAATGTGTATCTTCAAATGATGTGAAAATAATGAACTTTGAATCCAATGACATTGAATAAGAACCAAAAATATCTTTTCCAATGAATTATGAGCTAAACTATTTTAAAAAATCCCAAAAATACAGCAAAAGTCTAGCAAACTAGCTCATACAGGCAAAGAACTTCAAATATTTTGTAAAGCTATTAAATTTAAAATAAGAACTTCAAAACATTCAGTCACTTGGTTAGTTACTGTGTTGTGTGATTAAAAATTTAAGAAACAAATGAGAGGCGGCTAGGTGGCACAGTGGATGCAACACCAGTCCTGGAGTCAGGAGGACCTGAGTTCAAGTTCGGCCTCAGACACTTAATAATTACCTAGCTGTGTGACCTTGGGCAAGTCACTTAACCCCATTGCCTTGGGGGAAGAAACCAAAAATTACGCATCCAAAATACTTCAGGGTGACAATTTAGTACAAGAATATTTTATTTAGCTTTATTTCATCACCTTTTCATTCTCCATCTTTGGGTATGTTTTCCACATAATAATCTGAGGGAGATAGTTGTTATAAAAACCAACCCATCACAATTGTTAACTTTACTAGTTGTATTTTACTTGATATCACTGTGCCATAGAAGAGTTTTGTTTTGTTTTATATGTGGATTATAAACTTACTAGCTGTGTGACCCATGGTAAGTCCTTAACTTTTGTTTGCCTCAGTTTCCTCATCTGTAAAATGGGGATAATACCAGCATCTCCCTCTTAGGATTATTGGAGGAACAAATGAGAGAATACTTGTTAAGTGCCCAGTACAGTATGTGTCACATAACAGATGCTATATAAATGTTAGCAAATATTACTGTTATGATGATGAGGGTATGACATCAACTCCCAAAGCAGATGGGTTGGGATTCTCATTTTCCTGACCAGCCTTTTAACTTTTCCTACAGAGTTGAATCAGGAACCTCCCAGCTCTGAATTGACCATCCTCAGATCTGCCTGACTTGAGATTGCTAATTTTTCTGCACTTTTTAATGACTCTCTTTAACATTCCTGACCTCTCATTATTTTGTGGAAGTCTAGAAATGAACAAGAACAAGAACTTTTTGCAGCAAAGCTTGATTGTATTTGGACCTGTCTGTCAAATATATCTGATGCCATATGTCCAGAAATGCAAGTTTGAACCTTTCTTGCCAATGATTTCTGTGTCCGGTGAGTTCGCTAGTCTCAGAAATAATAAGAAACTTGTATTATTTGGGGTTTCACTTCAGGTAAACCACTGCCTGCCAGAGAAAATTGTGGTGTACAGAGATGGAGTATCAGATGGTCAGTTGAAGACAGTCACCAGCTATGAGATCCCCCAGTTACAGAAGTGCTTTGAAGCTTTTGAAAATTACCAGCCTAAGATGGTAGTATTTGTGGTCCAGAAAAAAATTAGCACCAACCTGTACTCAGCTGCTACAGAGAATTTTGTGACTCCCTCCCCAGGAACTGTAGTGGACCACACTATTACAAGCAGAGAGTGGTAAGTAGGCTGCTTTTCAGTTAACCTTTGAGGAAATAAGGGATATGAGTTTTTGGAGAACATGTAATTTTGCTAAATTCTTTTTTTTTTCTAGATTCATATTGGACAGGTTGTTCTTTGAGGCTATGTGGATAAAAGTAACACTTTATTTTCTTCTGTCTCCTGCCTCCTGCTCAGGCGAATAACCTGGTGAAGATTATTCCCCTAACCTTAGAAAACATGAAGCACATATCTCCTGTGATGGAGATGGAGATGGGATGGAGATGATATAAATGTCTATCAGCTCTTCAGGAAATTTCACTGGATTGGGGTCCTTTTTTTTCTTATCTATAAAAATGGGGTGATTGATCTAGATCTCCAAAATCCCTTTTCACTCTAAAGGTGATTTAATAAGATAACCCAGAAAATAGAACTATTCCAAAACTGGAATGGGACTATTTGAAGATTTAGTGAACTCCTCATTTTCAGACTTCTGGGAGATGGGAGTATTGAGAATATTCCTCTTAGGTATGGAGTAACTCTTCCATTTCATGAGATTTTGTGATTCAGTAATGCAATCCATGTCACAAATTTGATTGTTTTTCTTGGCAGGGTGGATTTCTACCTCCTTGCACATCATGTGCGACAGGGTTGTGGCATTCCTACACATTATGTGTGTGTTCTCAACACTGCAAACCTGAGCCCTGACCATATGCAGAGGTAAGCCCTTTCTTACTGTAGAACAGTGGTTCTCAAAATGTGGGCTTAAGGATTGGAGGCCCATGGAGTCCATGAGATCAAAACTATTAAAAAATAGCTAAGACATTTTAATTTCTAATACTGTAAATATTGACAAATATAACCCACATAACAAGCTAATTAGGGGTTCTCAATAATTTTTAAGAGTGTAAAGAGGGGGCGGCTAGGTGGCATAGTGGATAAAGCACTGGCCTTGGAGTTAGGAGTGCCTGGGTTCAAATCTGGTCTCAGACACTTAATAATTATCTACCTGTGTGGCCTTGGGCAAGCCACTTAACCCCATTTTGCCTTGCAAAAACCTAAAAAAAAAGAGTGTAAAAGGATCCTGGAACCCCAAAGTTTGAAAATTGTAGCTTTAGAGGTAAATATGGATCCAGCTAATTAAAACAAATCCAAGCATAGGAGCAATGGCCAAATGAGTTCCTTAAAATTTTTGACTGGTTATTTTCCAAGGGGGTAAAAATATAGTTTAAATTTTTGGACAATACAGAAATACTTATTTCTCTGCATAATTATAGTCTTTTTTTTTTAAATCAGGGGTGGCTAGGTGGTACAGTGGATAGAGCACCAGCCTTGGAGTCAGGAGTTACCTGGGTTCAAATCCGACCTCAGACACTTAATAGTTACCTAACTGTGACCTTGGGCAAGCCACTTAACCCCATTGCCTTGAAAAATCTAAAAAAAAAAATCATTAAATTTTGATGACTGAGGAAAAATTTACTTGTTTTTGATAGCAAGTTTTCTTGATTTGGTGAACAGGAGAGTCAGGCTACAGATAAATTAATGTGACCAAGGCATTTGATTAAATTAATGATAATTCCAGAAATGTCTTCCCTGTAGGTTTATAATTAGGAAGACTTCAAGGAACTTTCCAACACATTTCAGGTTCTCAGCTAAGAATAACTTAGGGAATGTAATAATAGGGAGTGTGATAATTGATGTGCCCAAATAGACAAATAGATGTTTTTAAGCACAAAGTAGTTTTGAGTACATTGTTCTGCTCTTGGCCTCCAGGTTAACTTTCAAGCTTTGCCACATGTACTGGAACTGGCCTGGCACCATCAGAGTTCCAGCTCCCTGCAAGTATGCCCACAAGCTAGCTTTCCTGTCTGGTCAAGTCTTACATCATGAACCAGCCATTCAGTTGTGCGAGAAGCTCTTTTTCCTATAACTCAAAAGAGTCAGCAAGCAAATTGAGGAAAGAGGAAAATGAGTTTTCTGGATTTCTATAGAAACCTCAGATATGACTTCTCCAGGATCAACAGAGACAAAAGGTGGCATTTTTGGGTTGCTGTTTTTCCCTTCCTCAACCTAGTAATATTTATTTTATTTTATTTTTTCATCTTTCACCAAGAAAACCGATGTCATTTCAGCCCTGTTGACTTGAAAATTGCCATTTCCCATGTGAGAAGGCAATTAGAACTTTGCCATTTTTAAGAGCCAGTTGTAAGAATCTGTAGCAGTTCTGTTCTCCCAACCCCACTGTCCTTTCTGGTGCCATAGGTGAGCAAATAGGTGACAATTGAGAAAGGATAAAGAGCTGTTTCTTTAAAACAGGCATTGCCCCTGCTGGCCTGGTGCTTAGCCTCTCTGTGGAATTGGGCTCACTTCAGCAAGCATTTCTCATAACACTTCTGACATAAAAGCATATTTTATTTTTTTTAATAAATTTTTATTGATAACTTTTGTTTTTACATCACAAATTTGCCCACTGTTGATCTTGTCCCTTCCTCTCACACAGAGAGCCAGCCCTGTAACAAATGACCAAAAAAAGGTGGAGAACAGCAGGTGGTCAGCAAAGCTAACCAGAGAACCTCAAAAAAAAAATCTGATCTTCACCTCTCGTCCTCCACCTATGAAAAGAATTGAAGGAGGCATGTTAAAAGTATATTTTCAACCTTCCTTTAGATGTCTCTGGAACTCCGAAGATTTCAAATGGACCGTTTCTGTGTTCTGTGTGCTTTCTAGTTCTGTTGCATGGGCTTAGCTGCCACCCTAGGGATTTAAAATCTTCTATTTTGAATTTTGCCTTCCAACCCCAAATATTTCTGCTTTGTTTTAGTTATTAATATGTTACATTCATTTCTTAAAGAGTTCTTGAATCTAGAAGGGAAACATTTGGCAATTGGAATGTCTTTTTTAGGGATTTGCAAGTATAATACAACTGTCCCACCAGTCTGGTTAAGTCTGTTATTATATGTGGAAGAAAACTGATATATTTAATTACCTTGAACATGGGTAGATCTCTTGTGTGATCATCCAATTTTCTAGAAAGTTTTCTAAAGCTGGACAAATTTTTTTTAACTCAACTTTTAAAAATGCAATGCACATGTGAAAGTCCAAATATCAAAATTTCCAATACACAAAGAAGGTTGATGTTTCTTCCCTCTTTAAAATGAGAAGTGTGCTAGTATGTTAGCAGGGACTTCCCTTTGTTTTGGAAGGACCATATTGGGACTCCCACTTAACTTTTCAATCTCACACCTGTATTGCATTGATTTTTTTGTTTTGTTTTGTTTGAGTTTTTTGCTGTTTTAAAAGAGTTGACTTTATTTAATTCCTGTCTCCTTATCTTGCCCTTTCCCCAAGGAAGGAAGGAGACATGTATATTTTATTTGTGAATTGTGAGAAAAAAGAAAACTTAGCCAAAAACTCTCTAGAAAAACAAAATTAGAAAGATGTTTTGTTTACCATACAGTTCACAGAAAGTTGGTGAGATGGGAGCCATGTCATTTCTTGGGTGCATTTCTGTTTTTATTTAGATGTTGGGGGTGGGAGAAGAAAAGAAGCTAAGAATTTGAAATTTAACAACACTGTTGAATCATTGGTCTATAACTTGACAGATAGCTTTTTGATCTGATTCTCTCTGCAAGCATTTTGAATTTTTCTTTTGAAGCTGTATTTCTTAAGATCTTGTCTATCTGATATAGTCAGAAAAGTTAAAAACAATACTTAAGTATAATGAAAATCTGCCTTCACTTTTTATTTCAAGTTTCCTAGCCTCATTTTTTAGCCTTAATGTTGTGTGATTACAAGTAGAAGGCAAAAAAGTATGATTTATTATTTTAAGATTGATGAAACACTTCAATACTTTCCTAGTGGATGATAGATTCGTTAGCATTATTTCAGAATGTCAAGCAGTTCTTGGCTAATGAGCCCCTGCTAGTATATTGTGGTGATTATAAACCACTGAAATTTTGATTTTTACCACTGATGCTTCACCTTCTGGTTTTGGAACTGTGTTTTTATCACTATGCCATCTGTAACTGAAGCACTAATTGTTTACTTATTAGGAACAATGTCACCTGCACAACAAAACTACAAATAAGTTGACTAATAAGCCCCCCTATTGTGGGTGATTTGTCCTGGCCACTAGCCTCATCTTCAAGGTTCTTTGCTCAAATATATAGTTAAAGATTTTCTCTCTTAGTTGCATTACTACATTATACAGCCCTAGACTCTTTCTCAGTGCTTCTGACCACATCATTATTTATAAACCTGCAAAAGCATATGAAATATTGATGACATGTGCTCCCTGCCACTATCGATCCCAGGTTATGTTGTGCCCTGCCTGGACATTCTGATGTCATTAAGCTCTTCTATCCTACTTTTTCATCCTGATCATCTTATCCAATTTTAAGAATCTTTCCTTGTTCTGCTCTTGGTTTGGGTGTGGGGGCCATGACCAATAGGGAAACCACCCCATATAGCAAAATTGTTCATAAGCAGTGATGAGTGAATGTTCTCTTCCTTTGATGTGTATTTTATACTTCAGTCCCTCCCCCTGAGTTCACTAAGTTTAATTGAATATGACAAGGCTCTATGTCTACACCAGTAAGCAGAAGACAAAGCCCAAGGGGAAGTCACTCCAGCCTTTTTTCCTGATAACCTCTGAATAAAGGGCATTCAGTTTGATTGTCCAAGATGTTTTAGGAGAAGCTTCATTTGAACAAGAGGCAAAATTCTGCAGTTTAATTATAAAAATTGGAGGAAAATTTTTGCTTATATTTCTAAAAATATAGTATTTAACAGTTCAAATATAATTTGTTGATACAATAATGTGAGTATAATCCAACTGACATTTTCTAATGGCATAATTAAAATAATATAGCTGAACCTTCGCTCTAAAGTTATGAAGAGCTGAAATGATATTATTCATCTAATCATCTATGAGGGGGGTCAATATGTATTTATTACTGCATGTAGGGGTATATGCTAAATCAACTAGTCCATTGTCTGAGCAACTATAATAGCTGAGAAGAGTTATGACATACATAAATCATTAACATACAAGAGATACATGAAAAAGGTTTCTTATGCTATGTGAAGTCTTGGAGAAAAGATAGTAGTCAGGGAAGGACATCCAGGTAAAATAGAAGGAATATTGCCTTAGAAGTGGGAGATACCTCTGACACCAACTGAGTGACCTCACTTAACCTCTTGAAATTAGATTACAAGATTGTTGTGAAGATCAGGTATAGTAATGTATGTCAATCACTTTGCATGGTGTATAAATATCAGCATCTGTCATTCCTGAGAAGGTAGCGTTTCAGAAGGCCTTTAGAAATTATTTGGAATACAACAGTTGGGTGATGGAACATCTTATGTATAGGGAGTAGTGTAAGCAGAGGCAGAAAAATATGTGATTCAAGTAGTGTAATTTACCTATAATTTAATTTAGAGAAAAAGAGTGGGAGAAATTAAAGCAATTATTAGAAGTTATTTTGCCCAATTATATGCCAAAAAGTTTAACATGTAAGTGAAGGAAAATATTCTGAACTGCCCAGATTAATAGAAGAGGAAATAGAATATCTAAATATAAACCTATTTTTAGAAAAAGAAGTTAAAAAGGCCATAAATGAGCTTCCCAAGAAAAAGTATCAGAAGCTAGATAAGTTTACGGGTGAATTTATGGGGCAGCTTGGTAGTACAATGGAGAGAGCACTGGTCTTGAAGTCAGGAGGATCTGAGTTCATATATGACCTCAGATACATAATAATTTACCTAGCTTGTGTGACCTTGGGTAAATCACTTACCCCATTGCCTTGCAAAAACAAACCAAAAAGAAAAGAAATCAAGAGAGTTTGCAAACATCTAAAGATCAACTAATTCCAATACTAAATAAACTACTTGGAATAATAGGCAAAGAAGGAATCCTATCAAACTTTTCAAAAAAAACAAATATGGTGCTGTTACCAAAACCAGGAAGAGCAAAAACAGGAAAAAAAAACCCAAAAAACTATTGAGCAATTTCACTAATAAATATGGATGTAAAAATCCTAAATAAAATACTAGCTAGGAAGCTTCAACAATATATCAAGGATTATAGACCAAGTAGGATTTATATCAGGAATATACGGCTGATTCAATGTAAGAAAAATGATTAGCATAATTGATTATATCAGTTAACAAATGTAAACAAAATCATATGATTTATATCATTAGATGCAGAAAAAACTTCACAAAATGTATCACTACTATTAAAATCACTTGAAAATATAAGTTTATATGAATTTTTTCCTTACTATGATAAGAAGCATCTACCTAAAAATTTTAGTAAGCATCATCTGTTACAAGGATAAACTTGAAGCTCTCCTAGTAAGATAAGTAGTGAAACAAGGATGCCTATTATAATCAGTTTTATTCAGTGTTATACTCAAAATGCTAGCAATAGCAATAAAAGAAAGAAAAGAAATTGATGGAATCATAATGGACTTGGAAAATTCTAAAGATTCAACTAATAAAAAGCTAGTTAAAACAATAATTTTAGCAAAGTAACAGTATATAAAATAAATCCACAAAAATCATCAGCACTTATATATATTACCAATACAACCCTGCTACAAGAAAAATTAATAATAGAAATTTAATTTAAAATAATCGTGGAAATATGAAATACCTAGAAGCATATTTGCCAAGACAAACCCAGGAACTTAGATGAAAAAAATTGTAAGACATTTTATGCAAATAAAAGTCATTTAAATAATTGAAGAAATGGTAATTGTTCACTGAATGGGCCAAGCCAATATAATGAAAATTCTCCCTAAATTAAGCTATTCAGTGTCATCCCAACTAAATAACAAAAAAAAATTATTTTATTGATCAAAAAGTAATAAAATTTATTTGGAAGAACATAAGGTCAAGATTATAAAAGGATTTAATGGAAAAAAATGCGAAGGAAAGCATATCTTAATACCAGATCTTAAATTGTATAACAAGTCTATAATTATCAAAACTGTCCAATACTGACTAAGAAATACAATGGTAGATCAGTAGAAGAGAACAAACTATACATAGCAGTAAATGACCATAATAACCTTGTATTTGATAAATGTAAAGATTTAAGCTTTTGCTATTTGGCAGAAACCAATTTCTTTCACCATTTACCAATTGGTTTTGTTGGTTGGTTCTTGACCTTTGTTATCAAAGAAGCCCAAAATGATATCACTATTTGAGAGATAAGTTACAGTGTTTCTGACTATAACTGATCATACCAATGTGAACTTGGAATGCTCTAACACAGGATGGATAGAAATAGTCCATGTAAAAAGTCTGTCATGAGTTCTCAGAACTTCATTTCCTATGAGGTACTTAAATTTGCTCATAGAGCACAGCACCCTCAAGGCATGCATGCCATGCTTGGGTGGTCCTTTCCAGTGTCTCCTATGTTGTATGATCAGTTACAAAGTTCTAAAAAGAAACCTTGAGGGTATTCTTCTATTGCTTTTCTGACCCCTCTGTGAACACTTGCCTTGTGTGAGTTCTCCATAAAATAATCTTTTTATCCAAAGAAGGACAAAATGTATACTTGACCTAGACATAAAGGGAGATATAACATAAATTAAAAGAATATGGAACATAGGACCTATCACATTCATGGATAGGAGAAGAATTTATGAATAAACAAGAAATAGAGAGCATTGCAAGAAGTATAATGTATAATTTTTAATTACCACCAAATTAAAAAGATTTTATATAAATAAAACCTATGAAGCCAGGATTAGAAGGAAAGTAGAAAATTAGAGTAAAGTTGTTTATTGACTTTCTCAGATGAAGGCCTCATATCTCAACTATATAGAGAATTTTGTCAAATTTATAGAATATGATTCATTCCCCAATTCATATGTCAAAGGATATGAACAGTTTTTGGATGAGGAAACCAAAATTATAATGGAAAAAATGCTCTGAATCACTGTTAATTAAAGAAATATAAAATTAAAAGAACTTTGAGATAATATCTCACCTAACAGTTTAACTAAAATAGAGAAAATAACAAATGTTAGAGAGGATGTGGAAAAATTGGGACAGTACATTGTTGGTATAATTGTGAATTGATCCAACCATTTTGAACTGCAGTCTGGAATTCTGCCCAAAGAGTTATGAAATACTCTTTGATCCAGTATTACCACTATAAAATTTGTTACCCAAGATGATCATGGAAAAAGGAAAAGAATCTCTATATTCTCAGATATTTGTAGCAGCTCTTTTTGTGGAAGCAAAGAACTGGAAATCAAGAAAATGCCCATTAATTGGGGAATAGCTGAATAAGTTGTAGTATATGATTGTGTTAGAATACTACTGTTCTGTAAGAAATGATGAGCAGGTTGATTTTAAATATTTTTAAATATTTTATTTTTCCAACTACATCAAAGATAGTTTTCAGCAGTCATTTTTATAAGGTTTTGAGTTTCATATTTTTCTCCCTCCCTCCCTTCTCCCCCCCCACCCAACAGAAAGCAATCCAATACAGGTTATACATGTATAACCATGTTAAACATTTATCTATATTATTCATGTTGTAAAAGAAGAATCAAATCAAAAAGGGAGAAAAAAATTAGAGGGGAAAAACATAATACATAAAACAACTTTTAAAAATTGAAGATAATAAGTTTTGGTCAGGCAGGTTGATTTTAGAAGAACATAGAAAGACCTGCATGGGAAATGGAATGTGTAGTCCTAAGAAAACATTTTATACAATAACAGCAATACTGTTCAAAGAGTAACTGTAAAATGACTAAGCTATCTGTGTTAATGTGATTATTCAGATCAATTACAAAAGACCTATGAAGGGAGATTCTGTCCACTTACAGAGGAAGAACTCTTAAACAGAAGTACTGTTCTATGCTTTCATATATGTGTGTGTGTGTTGTTGGCCTTCTTGTGTAGGATTGAGGGGGAAAGAGGAAAATCTGAAATACAAGATGTAATAGAAAAATAAATATTAAAAAAATAGGCTGGGTCTAAATTGCGGAAAGCCTTAAATCTCACACAAAGAAATTTATCCTTTTTTAATAAGCAATAGCCATTGAAAGATTTTGAGAAGAGTAGCATGTGACCAGCAATATTCCTGTGGAGCTTGTCCCCTTGTAAGATTCAGCTAATTGAGGTAGGGTGTTTTTGTTGAGGTCATTTCATCTAGACGTATCTTTAAAAAAAAAGGTAGCTAGGTGGCACAGCAGATAAAGCACTGACCTTGTAGTCAGGAGGATGGTAATTCAAATCTAATATCAGACACTTGACACTACTGTGTGATCTTAACTGCCTTAATTGCCTCACATCTAGGGCCATCTCCAATTGTCCTAATTCATATCTAGCTGCTGGACCCAGATGACTCTGGTGGAGGAAGCAGGGCTGGTGACTTAGCACAGCTCCCCCTCACTCAAATCCAGTTCATGTGCTTGTCATGGTATCACCTCCTCTGATGTCATGGTCTTCTATGAGAGTGAAGGACAAACATCATCAACTAAAAAGGGAGTCAAGGACTTAATAATTACTGCCACTTCAAAAAATGCTTCATAAATGTTAAATGCTATGTAAAAGTGAGTAATTGTCTCATTCAGGCAGGTATTCCCACTCCAACCTCAAAAACAAAGGCACAGAGTATTAGGTCTACCTATACTTACCCCCAACAAAAATTTTTGCAACCACTTACTGAGAGTTAATCTTGACCAAAAACAACACAAACTGCATCACACTTTCTCATCAGATTAATCAACAGAAACATTTGCTGTTACTAAGCCTCAAAGCACTCTCATTTTGACCATTTCTTCTGAAAAGCTTGTTTAGAAGTAGTTTTTCATGGTCAAAAACTAGAAAGTGAATATGGCTTTACCTAATATTGTTATTAAGAGAATAAAGCATAGTCATTCAAACAAACTAATGATCATCTCATTTCTAATAAGTTCCAGTTTACTATCCATATTCTTTTTATGTTTCATTGATATTTTCTTTTATATCAGTGTTGCTCCCCTGCCCCTTATCCATTATAACAAATGAGTAATCACCACCACATGAACAATGTCTGGAAATGTCTGCTTCATTCTACACTTAGTGTCCACCACTTCTGTGTTTCATAGTTCTTGGAAATCACTAACTACTGCGATCAGAACACTCATTTTTCAGTTTTGTTTCCCTTTACCTCATTAATAGTTGGCATTATGGAAATTGCTCTAATGCTGCTATAAATGTCTTTTAGATTAGCTCATAGAACAGTTCCAGTTTTTGTTGTTTTTTTGCCACGTGCCTCTTTTCCAAACAACAATTTGTCTTGCCATTCTCCAATTCAATGGGTAACTATTTTACTTCCAATTCTTTGCTACAATGTGTGTGGATATTTTTGTGTGCTACTGTTCACTTTGCCTTTGATCTCCTAGGGGTGTATGCCTAGTCATATATCCAGCATCTTCTGTTAATATCCAGAATGAAGCAATTAATAATTCCACTTTGGTAACTGCATAAATGGAGAGAAATGAGACAGAAGATAAGAGATGATATGGAGGGATAATCAAGATTTTGCAGCTGATTGGTTCTGTGAGGAGAAAGTAGATGGACTGACTCTAAACTTATAAATTCTGTTGACCATATAGATAGCTGGTGAATCCCATGGGGTATATAGGAAAGTTTGAAATAAACGATGAGTTTTGTTTTGTATATGTTAAATTTGAGATGCCTATGAGACATTTGATTTTGAAATGTTCCATAAGCAGTAATATGGAATTGGACATCAAGAGACATGGGGGGGGAGGGTGTGTGTGTGTGTGTGTGTGTGTGTGTGTGTATACATACTGTATCTGGGCAGTTAGGTGACACAGTGGATAGAGCTCCAGGTCTAGAGTTAGGATGATATGAGTTCAAATCCAGCCTCAGACACTAATTCAATGCTGGGTAAGTCATTTAACCTTATTTGCCTCAGTTTCCTCATTTGTAAAATGGGCTGGAATAGGAAATGACAAACAACTTCAATATCTTTGCCAGGAAAATCCCAGATGGGCTCATGAAGAGTTAAACATGTCTAAAACAACTCAACAACAACAAAATAAATACATCACACACACATACATATATATATATGAAGAAAGTGCTCTGAAAAATCATCTGCATGGAGATGATAATTCAACCTAGGGGAACTAATGAAGTTACCTAGAGAGAGAAGAGAGCCTAGGACAGATGGAGAATTATTGGAGAATAATCATAAAGAGCAGAATATGAATGATAAGCTAACCAAAAAGGCAGAATGAAAAGGTGAACAGGAAAACTAAAAGCAAAGTCACAAAACTTAGGAGAGAGAATTCAGGAGGAAAAGATAGTCAACACTAAAAATGCTGCCAAAAGTTCTAAAAAGGACAGAACTGGGGAAAGAGCATTGACTTCAGAAATTAGGAAATCACTGGTGACTGGAAAAAGCAGTTTTAGTTTAGTGAAAGCCAGATTGCCAGGGTTTGCAAGATGATTATGAAAAATGGAGATGATGACTTTAGATAGCTTTTTCCTTAAAATTTTGGCTATAAAAGAAGAAATAAAGAATGTTACTTTGAAGAACTGATAGCATCAGGGGAGGATTTTTTAAAGGTGGGGAGACTTGGAAGAGTTTTTGACAGTTTTTGTAGGCATCAGGGAAGGAAGTCCAGAGATAAGAGATTTAAGATAAAGCAGAACTGTTCATGTTTAAGGACTGAATTTTCCAGAAGACACTGGAAGAGATGGGAGAAAAACGGGGTACAAGTAGAGGTTTCTGTCCAGGACTGTTGTCTAATACTAATTAATTTTGGGGAGGAGGAGAGTGAACCAGGTCTTTTTGAATGCTAGGAAAGTACAGTGGAATAAACATTAGATTTGAAATGAGAATATCTTAAGTTTAAATCTTAGTTCTGCCTCTTCCTGTAAGTTAATTAAACTTCTTTGAGCCTCAATTGCCTCATTTGTTAAATAAGTAGTTGGAATGGACTAGATGATCTCTTAGGTCCCTTAAGCTCTATATCTGTGATTCTAAGATGAAAGGAACAGAAAGTAAGAGGTCTAAGATGAGGGGGAAATTTAACAGGAATTCCCAAAGTCACAATGGAAGGAGTGGGAAAACTTGGATTGAGACATGGGAAGGATGGGACAGAAGTGAATGGTGATGAGAAAAATAGGAATTGGTGAGGAAGAGAACAGTTTTCCATAGGCACATGGGTATTCTGAATCTCGGGGACTGGAAGAGTTAGAAGTACAAATTGACTAGCCTTGGGATATTTGTAGTACCTGTTAAATAATTTGTATTTTGTCAGAATCCTTGATCAAGTAAGTCCATGTATAATATGTTATCAGCATTTCCCTAGTCTGCAAGTCTTGTTACTTTTATCAAAAAGGAAAATGAGGTTAGGAAAAAGAAGAAAATAAGGGGTCTCTTAAAATCCAATGTAGGTGTAGCTAGATGGCACAGTGGATAGAGCATTGGCCCTGGAGTCAGGAGTACCTGAGTTCAAATCCGGCCTCAGACACCTAATAATTACCTGTGTGGCCTTGGGCAAGCCATTTATCTCCATTTGCCTTGCAAAAACCT